>NC_089873.1:168875000-169175000 GCF_040182565.1 Anser cygnoides | reverse complement strand
TTACTTTATTTATTTATTTTGAAGAGTATCGGTCTCTAGACTTACAAATATTTCCCCCTGCTTCCAGTGCCGCTTCTCCCGGACTGCTTATCCCACAAGAGAGTCATGTAAATCTGTACCAGGAGCTATTCTGCCTCTGTAACACTCGCTGCCCTCCTCACAACTCCTTCATCACCAGGCCGCCCTACTAAGAAAGAGAACTAGTATGTCCGTAGCTTAATAATAGGCACATTAGCCGAACCCAGAGCTTAATAAACAGCCGCCGAGTTTAATTAGGGTTTAATGGGGTTATTTGCCCCCTCACCGTCCATGGTCTCCCGCACGGCGTTGAGGCTGGCGGCGTTGCTCGCCATGGCGACCGCGCGAGCCCTACCCGGAAGCGGAAGCTTCCCCTCCCGACACCACGTGACGCCGGCTGGCCGGCAGGCCCCGCCCGCCCAGCAGCGCGGAGGCGGAGGGCGGCCCCGCGTTCGAATTCGTGCCGCGGCCCCCGCCAGCTATTGGCCCGTTCGAGAAAGGAGGGAGAGCCGCGATTGGCTCGGCGGCGGGGGCGGCGCGCTCTGATTGGGCAGAGCCGCGAAGGGGGCGGGGGTAGTTAAAGAGCCGCCCGGCGCCGCGGCCGTGGGCCGCTTTGAGCTGGGGCGAGCGGCAGCGGGCGCCCGGCAACCGCCCGCCAACGGCCGCAACGGCCGCGCTGAGGGGCGGTGGGGGGTACCCGGGGGGGCGCTGACGCCCCGGAGTGCCCGCGGGCGGTATGTGAGAGGGGACGCGTTCGCCTTCAGCGCTGCCTTGGTGCTTTTTTTTATTTACTTATTTTTTAATTGCTTTTTCCTTGCACTTTTTTAGGCTTTCGGGAGCGGTGGTTTGGGTTGGTCTCGCACTGTCCTCACAGGGAATGCTGAGCGGGAGTGGGTCTGAAGTGGTATCGGGGTGTTTGTGCCTGCTGGGGAAGAGGAGGCTCAGGGGAGACCTTATTGCTCTCTACAGCTACCTGAAAGGAAGGTGTGGGGAGCTGGGGTCGGCCTCTTCTCGCAGGTAATTAGTGATAGGACTAGGGGGAATGGCTTCAAGTTGTGCCAGGGGAGGTTTAGGTTGGAAATGAGACATTTCTTCTCAGAAAGAGCAGTCAGGCATTGGAATGGGTTGCCCAGGGAAGTGATGGCATCACTGTCCCTGGGGGGTGTTCAAGGAAAGGTTGGACTTGGTGCTTAGGGACATGGTTTAGTGGGTGACATTGGTGGTAGGGTGATGGTTGGACCAGATGATCTTGGAGGTCTCTTCCAACCTTTATGATTCTATAAAAAAAGTCAGTACTACCGAGCCTAATCTACCTGTTTTTAGTATTTCCTTGGCTCCTAACATTAAACCACCCCTCCTTAAAATTTTTGAGACAGCCCTAAAAAAAAAAATCAGAATTCTGATTTCTTCACACCCCCCCACCCCCTCTCTTTTCTAGGCACAGCTCACTGATATGGGTGATACAAAAGAAGCTAAAATGCAGATCACGCCTGAAACTCCAGGACGAGCCGCGGTCCTGAATCCTTTTGAAAGTCCAAGCGATTATTATACTCTTCAGGAGCAGATTGTCTCCAGTCCTTCAGTCTTTAAGTCAACAAAATCTTCATCTGTAAGACCTAGTCTTTAGATAGACATATAGATGTTAAAAATAGCACTAATGTTCAGTAATGCTTGAGCACTGTATTACTTTATTTATAAAAGTGTATTTTAGTGTACTTTAGTGTAGTACTAAGCCGAGAAATTTGGTGTCATTTCAGTGGTTCTTCTGATGACTTCAGCACGCTTCTTAAAGTACTAGCATTGTTGCTCAGTCTTTCTACCTTATTGATAATAATGATTATTTTAAACTTTAAATATTTGGTGTGCCAATAGATTAGCGTATACCTGGTAAATACAAGAAAATTGAAAGAATAAAGAACAGTTTTTAAAAATAAGTATGGCAGTGGTGCTCTTGTCCCACATTAAACGGAACAAAACCGATTCCTACTTAAGTGCTAAGCAGTCGGTATGCAAGCAAAGCTTATTTTTACTTTTATTATGAGCTGTTTGCATGTATATCATGCATTGCACATGTATATGGAACACATTTTCCAGTTGTAAATTACATTCTGATTTTCAGTAGGAATTATCTCAATGAGGTTTGCAGAGGGCTATGCTGGTGAAGCTAAAAAGATAGATTTGGTAGATCATTTGCTGAGTGTTTTGTACTTAAGTGTTAAATTAAATAAAGGAGGGAGGTTGCTTTATTCTTGAACTGGATTTTGTTGTGAACTATGCACAGCATTCCCCCAAAGTGTGACTTTGTGGTCTGCATATGGCGTTACAACTCCTAAGGCTCCTTGGAAAAGTGAAATAAAAGGAAGGTTGCTATATTATTTGGATATCTTGGATTAGATAAACCCATTAGGTAATGTGTTTTCAGGGAACCATGTTTTTCATTGTGGCAATCCAGAAGCAGTTTTATCCCATGTTCTAGATCTTTAGTAGATTTGTCCTCAGAAATTGAGGGGAAAAAATGACAACTTGATTTGTAAATGTTACCAATAGGCTTCCACTTCATATTATCTCACAAATCGTTTTCATACCACTACCAAAACGAAAAAATCTGATTGAGGTGAGGTTTTGTTGGTTTTTTTTTTGAAGCAGGTCATTTAAGTAGAAACTTTTTTGATTGGCTTTGACAAATTATCTGCAAGTTATGATTGTGTTGTTCCATAGATATTTGTCCTGTGGTTTTATGTTTATCATTTTTTACTAGCAAGCATTAAGTTTCCATTTCTTTTTTTTTAGACACCAGGAAAATTCAGATGGTCTATCGATCAGCTTGCTCTAATAAATCCTGTGGAAATTGACTCGGAAGATGTTCGACGCCAAGCAATGTATTTGAGTCATGCTAGGTAACTCACCATCTGTTTTTAGGCAGTTAACTTAGCTTGAATAGCAGAACACTGTTCGTTTGCTTTATTGATATTTCTCACAGCATTAAAGAACTTTTATTCAAATCTTTAAGCATAAATTTTTGTGTCCCTGAAGCGGACATAATATTTAGATGAGGCTCCTCTGTGTTACTCTTCTGTGAAATTGAGAACTGCAGTGCCTCTCTGATTGCAGTTTGGAAGACAGTTAGGTACAGCAGTCAACAAAAGCAAGAAAGATAACTTGCCAATAACTACTATCTAGCTACTGTTCCTGCTTCTTGTCACAACACAATTTATCTTCTCAGAGTGTTCAGTATTGACACCTAGGAAGCATAGACTTCTTTGGTCTTTGGGACATGTGCAGAAGGATAAAGCTGGGAAAGCCCGTACTGGCAACCCAGTACTGTTTTTGAAAGGTACAGATTATAACTAATGTGAAGGAGGGAAGACTAAAAATCCTTGTCTTTAAGGAGAAAACTGCTAGTTACTTGAAGTTATATGGGATCTTGGTCACAACATTTTCCTTTCTCCGGATGTTTTCATCGGGGAGGGGGAGTATGAGCAAGTAAAACAGGCTTGGTAGTCAAAGCTCAGGTTGAAGGATGGTATTTAACACTACTAGTGCAGTGATGGGTCACAGGTAGTCAAGGGAAGTCCAAAAGGGTTGATCCCTGTAAATAGTCCCATGTGTTTCTCAGATGTGAACTTGCACAAAGAATTGCACCTTATGGCATGAAGCACCATAGTGATGGAATAGTAAAAGTCGTCTTTCCAGTTTATTCCTGTAGGACTTTCAAGTCCTGTAAGTGAAATGGAGGAACAGATAGAGGGCTGTTTAGGGCGAGAGTCCTCTGGATGTTGTGAATTAGACTTTTTCTTATAGTCTGACTGTACTTCCATTGCTCTTTTTGGACAGGAAAGAGGCATAAGAAGGAATAGGATGTTCTGTTTATAGTAGAGATATAGAAAGAATATAACTGTCCTTGGCTATATCTGTGGGTCATGTATATGGGTGAATGCATGTGGGGGAGAGAGAGAGAGAGGTATATATATATAAAACTTTGTGTGACAACTCGTTTTAATTTATCTTGCATAAATATTGCTTTACAGAAACTTAAGAAGTGTCATAAATGCAGCTCTTGACATTAAAAGTTTCTAATTAAAAAAAAGACTTTCTGAAGCCCGTATGTAATCATTAAAACCACAGAATGTTATGGGTTGGAAAGGACCTTAAATCTCACCTGGTTCCAACCCCTGCCATGGGCAGGGACACCTCCCACCAGACCAGGTTGCTCAAAGCCCCATCCAGCCTGGCCTTGAACACTTCCAGGGACGGGGCATCCAAAACAATGTTACACAAACTGTATGCTCTTTTAATAAAGCTTGTTAACAAGTCATTTTCTCAAGCAGTTGCAAAGAACCAGAAGTGTAAGGAATTTGGTTTGTATTTCAAACTGTTAATTCTCCAGTACGTAACAAAAACATTGGGTAGCACCAATGTGAAAACCTATGAGCACTCTGCGTAGTCTGAGTGTGTATCATAAGTAGACTTAGGTTTGTGCATTATTACTTTTTTCATAAACTGGACATCGTCTATGTGCTGTATGTTTATTCCATTATCTATAAATCAATTAGGAGAACCTTTTCCTGGCAAACTGTTCAGGAAAAATAGAAGGCATGTCAGTAACTTTCATAGCTGTGTTTTTTTAATATGGCATAGTCTTGTACAGGAACTTTCCTCTTTGTTTTTACTTTCTATTGGTAGAATCTATACTATCTTGCATGCTGTGTGTCACGCTGGAAGTACTCTATTGCTTGAAGTTGTGTGCAAGACTGCCTTTTATTCCTGTTAAATACACATGCCATTTTCACTTTATTTTCATGGAGTTAGGCACTAAAGAAAATCCATCCTATCTCCACACTAGCCAGCGCTTTTAGTGGGAGCTGCTTTTCCCCCATTTTCACGTTTTTTTCCTTTGGAATCTGGCTTGTAGAGATGCTTATTACTCATGATCCACTATGCATAACTAAACAATGATTGTGTTTTTACTCTTTTGGTACTGTACCAGGATTTTGTGCAAGTGTCTTCACAGAACAGTCATTTATTAGTGTCTTCAGCTACATCTCCTTAGATGATGCTAAAGATAGCATATCAAAGTATTACAGAGCTCTTTAAAGTCTGATTCCCACCAAAGAAAGAGAGCAATGAGGGAAACATTATGTATAGTACACCTATATGTGTTTTTTTAGCAAATAATGTCTGTTACCTGACTGCTTTTTAATATTATGTACCCAGGGATACCAACTATGCATGAAAGTATTGTGATTAATCTAAGATGATGAACGGTCATTGTAATCTTTTTTGAACCTTATAAAATAGAAAGTAGTAATTGAGACTTGAATGTGATTGTTAGAGGAAATATAAATGGAGGATCTCACTTATCATTTGAGGGCAGTTGAAGTAATTGCAATTTTTAAAGACTATTTTTTAATTAGACTTCTTGATTTATTTTTAGTTGTTGTTTTTTGTTAAAGGTGTGTTAAGGGAATGTATTAATTGGTTCAAATTGGAACATAATGTTTTATTCCTGAGCTGAAGAAACTATGTAAGACTAGCTATTTGAAAGGGAGAACCCTGCGAAAGTAGGCTGTGTCAGAAATTTGAGTGTGCAAATGTTGTATAAATACCTTCTGTTGCCCTCTTTTTTTAGTCTTTTATTCTACTTGATTTTATAGTAAGCTTCTTTAAACTATTACCATGAGATTATGTTGAACTTACAAAGTTCAACATAACTAAATGGTTTATGTTGGAAAATCAACTATAATTGAGCTTTTGTTCAGATAAAAAAAAAAAAGCTTACTGATACAAAGAGTAAATAGAAGGTCAGCAAATCTGTACCTGTACATTTTACAAGTTTTTGAAATGAATTAAGTTGAGATATGCTTGTCCATTTCTAAACTTGTAGTATGTATGAGTTTATTGATTGTAACAGTAAAAACATCTTAAGACTTAAAGTTTAGTATGATTTCATTTATCATATTTCTCTTAAAAAATATGTTTTAAAAAAAAAAGACTACGTGGTTGGGCTTAATATTTTTTTTCCAGTTGTGATGGTTTTGGTAACTTAATTGTTTTTTGTTCCTTAGAATTGATAAGGAGACAGAAGACAGAAGGCAAAAAGCCATTGAGGAGGTAATCAAACTTTCTATGCTTTAAAATGATAATTTGTTTTAACTATGTACCTTCCCTCTTCCAAAAAAACCCACACATCTTTATTATAGAATTTCAAAATCCAGAAGTGTATGAGATTTTATTGAGTGGTAAGAAAATAATTTTTGCATCCTCATCCCTTGCAGATATAGAATCCACATGCCTTTTGCTTCCCATCTTCTTTCACACACTTGTGAGACAAAATAGATTTTTATCTTTCAAGAGGTTTGGCTAAGAGGAATGTAGCTGTAAGGTAGTGCTTATAGTTTTACCTTGAGGCTAAAGTAGTTTGTTGCTTTTTTTTTTCCTTCAGTAACTGTTAGGTAGTTTACTGTTTCTTTTATTGCTTTTTTATAAAAAGTATAGCAGAAGCTTTGTGACTTTTATTTTCTTTCTTCCAAAGTCTACTTAGTTGGAAGTCTGACCTTTTTACAGTGTAGCTTATAATTCTTTATTTTTTTTTTTTTTACTATCTGGTTGTCTAGTAGAGAAGGGAAAGTTAAGTGTTTCAAATTTTCACTACAAAAATCTTCAATGTTTTTTTCAATTTCAACTAAGAAATACATATAGAGACTGCTCTGATAGACATATCTTCCATACTGTTATTGACCTTCTCATGGTTGTGTAATGCTGTTACCAGTTTGTCCCTATAAGCAGAAAATGTTTTATGATTCTATAAAGGTGCTATGTAGTTGGCCTGTGGCAAAGATGCTCTGTTGCTTTAAATCTGCATATCCTTTTATTTCTTCCTTGTGAGGCCTAAGAACAGCATGAAATGATATCTCAGATGGGTAAAAATCACACCTGTAGTAGTTGCATGTTTCAAGTTGAGTTTTCTTGCTTCAGTCCCAGTCTTGCTTTTATTGTGAGAACAGAATTTGCCACGTTTCTTGAGGCTATGTAATAGTGTTCATGTCCTTAACATCAGAGTATTTTTAGAGTATAACTGACAGCAGGTGTAGTTTCTGATTCAAAAAAAAAAAGACTAAGTGCCAGTACTCATACATGTTTCACAGCTAGCCAGTTTAGACAAATGAACTAATATTACCAAAAAGCCTTGGTCATACACTTTTCTTATTGTTACTGCAGAGTTTCTTTTCTACTTTTGCAAAATATTTTAATTGTCAAAGTACAATGACTTAACAAAATGAAAATTTGAAACTAAGTATGTTAAACTACTCTGCAAGTATGGTAGTATGCACTAAGTATTGTAGAGATGACTCAATTTTTTAAATGAGTAGTTAATATTAAATTAAGTGTCTACAGTTTTCATTGTGCAGACTTGAAAGATCTGAGCTGGTATGTGACATTCAGAACATGGGTTCTTTTCAAATCCAACTGTTCTTCATTAATATCTTGGGGCCTGAAATAACAAAATATATAGGTATAATAAAACTATCTTTTACGTTTGGGGAAGGAAGAGTTAAAATTCTTAAAATACAGGTCTGTTAATAGTAAAAGGTATGCCTTAATTTTGTTCTTGGTCAGAGTATTAATCTAAATATAAGTTGGGAGTTCACAATTCTTCAAAAGGCTAAGACGTTTTTATTCTATGTTACTCTAGTTTTTCACAAAAAGACTCATAGTTCCTTCTCCTTGGACTGAACATGAAGGCAAGCAAGTTTCTCAGTTTAGTTCAACTAAATGTAAGTAGCTTTTGTATGTCTGCCTAGAATTGTCTAGCATTTGAAAAAAAATATCCTTTGCTTTTTTCAACCCCAAATTTCAAGAACCACTGATAAAAGATGGCACAACTGATGGATTTCTAATAGTTCTCTGCAAGTGCTTTCTTTTTAAAAAAAAAAAAAAAAAAATTGCTAACCCAGAATCTTAAGTATTTTTTTCTATTTTTTTTCTTTTGGATCCTGTTCTTAAATCTTTTTCCTGTCATAACATTTCTTCAACCAGCTTAATTCATGCACATAACTTTGCTAAGCCAGTACTGATAATAGCCAAGTCTTCTGTTTCATTCGTCATCTTTCTCATATTCTGATTGCTTTCTTGTCAGTATAAATGTATGAGAACAGAGTTCTGTATTTTTCTAGCCTTATTTGGTATGTAAATGTCCTGTCCTCGGTGTCCTGCTATCTCATTATCACTGTATGTTGTGGGTTTTCTAAACTTATTTAATGTATGCCATTATTAGGTTTTATTATTAACATTGTTATAAGATTTTATACATAGTCAACAGAACACACAGTAAATGGCTTAAAAGCTGGACAAATATTGTCAGTGAAGTACTGTGTGATCGGAAATTCTTAAATAAGTGTTTGGGGTCTTTGTTAGAGGATAAACTATTAAAATATTTCCTCAAGGAGATGCAAGGCATGGATAGTGGGTATTGAATTGTCAATTTTAAAATAATCAATTCTTGAGCAAAGAACATAGGCCACAATCCTAGATCTGGGAAAGTAAGTGGTGAAACAAAGTGGTGTAATGCTGTAAAAAAAGGATAGAGTGGTAGATTCTTTGTCTTCTAGTCTGGACTGCATGATTTTCTGCAAATGTGTTTTACTTGAACACAGCCTATTTGCCTAGCCATAATCCAGCTTTGTTTCTAATCTCTAATGCAGAGGAGGCTGCAGTGGGCAAAGATTTGGGCAAAGTTGATGCTATTTCACACAGCTTTTTTGAATAGAAATGTTGTAATTCTTAATCGGCTATAATTGTAACTTTAGTATTCATTTCTAATCTCTCCAAAACTCTCCAAAAAACAGCTATATACAATTTCTGTATCAAATATTCTTACTGCTGTTAAGTTTCAAAACTATATGCAACACATACTTAAAGTTAAATTCTTATCTATTTCTCAGCCATAGATCTAAATAGCATTTCTCCAATTGGAAGACAGCTACCTTTGCAGCCTGGGAAAAGCAATGGTGAGTAAAAAGCAATGTCTGTGAAATTACAGGTTTTCTTTGAAGCACTGTAACCCATTTTTTAAAGGCTGCTTAACTTTAAAGGGGAATGCTTTTTTTGGTTAATATTCCTGAAGAAATAACTGTTCTTGAAGTGTGTGCTACTGCTCATCTTAATATCTGTTTCTTATAGTAATTTCGTTCTATTATATTGGTTCATAGTCTTCAAAAAGTTTAAAAAAAAAAAATATTTTGTGGAGTGTACTTTTTCCAAGTCCATATGTACTCTATTCTCTGAATTTACAGATAGTAAATAAAAGCTTCAGGTTTATCGGTAAATTACAGTTTCAAGAAACCTTTAATGTATTGGATCATTTTGGGTTACAAAATCTTGGTTATTCTCTCTGCCAAATAAATAGTTTAAAAGATGTCTTAAGATGTCTGTTTCATTTTAAATATTTTTTTCTTCCAAGACATTTTGATCTTTCTCCCATTTCCTTTTCAATCCTTCTTTTCATCAGAGGCCTATTTCCTCAGTTAGGAATGCCTCTCCAGAGGCCTCAGTACTACAGCCCTCTATTTTATCTCTAGGCCTGATGAGTATGCTATGTATAGTGTTGCCAAATCAGAATCCTAGTCTTAATTAACACTTCTCCTTATTGCAACTGTCACCTTTAAATAGCTCAATTGCAATGCAATTTAAAAGTTAATTTTTGGTTCTGCAGTTATACTAAAAGGTCACTGTAAGCTAATTTTGTTGATTTTATTCATTACAGCTGCTTGTCAGACAGTACTGTCTTTACCAGTGGATTTTAATTTAGAGAAAATACTAGGTATGCTTTGTAATATCTAAATTTAATTATGGATGTCTAAATAGAAAACTTGTTTTTGTCTTGTTTTTGCTGTTTTTGTCTTATGAAATAATGAAAACCTAATGTATGAATGAGAGTTCTTAGTAAGTGGTCTTAAAAAATAGCCAGTTATTGTATATTGCATGGGACAAACAACTTAAAATTGATATGATTAGAGTGTAGACATAAGGATAAGAGACGGAGGATGATTGGAACTATATTAAAACACCAAATGCAAAAATGTTAATAAGCAGAAGACTTTTTTCCTCTTTCAAATACAGCAGTTAACTTTGACAGCGATTTGTAATTAGATCAGCTCTACAATAAGGCCTACAGCCCAATCTTTCCTTGAGTAAAACTATTCTGTAATTCTGTGCCTTTAATTTAAGTGAGGCTGTGGTGGTGACTAGCAGTTAAATGGTGGCAAAAATGCCATGGTTGCTGAGAAGGAAGGGAGAATAGTAAAAAAAAAAAAAAAAAAAAAAAAAAAAAAAAAACCACACAAAAAAAAAACAACCTAATTACTGTCTGCTGTATCAAGCAATGACTGCTTGGCTCTTCAGGCAAAAGGACTGGAAAGGCCAGTTCTCACAGTTTATGGATGTGAATTATCAGCTTAGAGGTTTTTGGCTGCTTCCTCCTATCCCAATATTGAAGTTCACAACCCTGATTGTGCCAGTTAAATTATTTGTGAGATTGTGGTATAAACTTATTTAACTTGGTTATCAAAACTAAAACAGAACCATATGTAGTGCTTTAGTATTTGATCTTAACAAATGCTTCCATCAATGAGTAGTGCATGGATTCATGTGAACTTTCATCTCTTACAAGAAATAACCAATTAGAGCAAGATATTTGAATGAGTTTTTGTTAATATTGGTATGTGCTTCCACTGTAAACTACTAAACTGCTTTAACTTCAAGTTGAATCTCGTTTACCTTTGGATACATCACCATGACCATCAGAGCATATAAGACTTGAAAAAGGGTCTTGTCTTGCTTATAGAGTATAATAACCCCTTTTACCAATTTAAAATGTTAAGAGTAATACAATTTTGGAAAAAGGCTAGTAAGTAGATGCTAGCATCTCTCTCTGTTAAATAAATTGCAGACAAAAGTGTTAGAGGTTGATAGGCAGAAGCGGAACCTTAGTAGATGGAGTGTAATGATTGTTGTAATGATAACAAATGATCCCTTGGGATAGGTCCCTAAATTAGTTCAATTCCTTGCTGTAATGGTAAATTGGTTTAAATGCTTAAATTTTGTTATATATGCCTCTATAGTGGAAGGTTTTTCTTGCATTCTTATTGGAAACAACTTCCTCCCCACATTTCTAGGTGAATATTTTAGAACTGATGAATTTGCAGATCAGTCTCAGGAAAATCTGAGCTCTTCATCACTCAGAAGAAAGCTGTTTTTAGAAGAAAATGGAAGTGTATCTGAGTGTTTGTCCCCTCCTCTGCATAATCCATGCAGTAGTCAGCCACTTGGAGTGCTTTGTTCAATAGATATATCTCCAGTCCGGTGCAGAAGCCCCCTGGAAACATCTAGCTCAGTAAGTAGCCTGTTGGGGGATGGATGGCATGTGACTTAGCTGGCACAAATTCTTTACAGCAGGCTTTACCAATTCTGTTTTCTAACAGACTTAAGATGAACAGCTGTGTTTTTTAGAAAGCTACAACTGCTTTATGGGAGAGCAGGTATTAGACCAAGGGTGTTTTTTTAAATTCCATTTTCAGAGCAAATTTATATGAACAGAAATCTTGAAAGAACATATAACTAATTTTTAATCATACATTCTCTATAGAAGGTATTGTGTTTTAATTTCCTTTTGCTATGAAAAAGAAGTAGGAATTGATATATCAAGGACTTTCCTGTAAATATGTTGGAAACTGGTTATTTGTAAAATGTGTGCATATGAAAAAATGTTTAAATCGATGAAGTGCTATCTAAAATATTAGCTGATATAAGCCGATGATACAATTATATCCCTTATAGTTCATAAGCTCATTCGTGGTGGGAGAAATAACTTGTCATATAAACAGATCTTTGAATGCAATGCTAGATAAGCTTTTTTCTTCTCCATTGACCAGCAAATTTCAGATGAATAGACAAATACTAGAAAATGGAACGTAATGTCTGTTTCTTAAATTTAAATGAGGGTGAATCTTATGCCCAGATAACCAGCTACGCTGTTTTAGGTGGTATGGCGGTATGGCTCCATCGGTTTGGAGGCTGATGTGCATGGAAAAAAAAAAAACAATAATTCCAGCAAGAGTGTAGCTTAAAAAAAGTCCACACCATAGTAAAGCATTCCTATAACACAGTTATACTGCTAAAAATATTTTGTTGTGTTTTTTGCACCAAACTCTTAAGCAAGATCTATTGTATGTTTTTTTGAGGAAAATTACTTTGTCTGCTTGTGAGTTAAGTAATTCAGATATTGACTCCATTAAAATATAAATAGTAAGCAGCTTTCATCTGTCATGGTGTTAGAAACAGAGGTGAAATACTTGACTATACAGCTTTGTTTAGGCTTCTCATAGTTCTTAAATGTAATGGGTGGTACATTCTCAGTTGGTATTAAGTGACAGAGTCCATTGCTCTCTTCTGTGCAGAGGCATAAAGTCGCAAGTGAAAAGTTGCAACAAAGCTAAACTAATGAAAGATTGTCTTCATACAAGACTAGATTTCCTCAGTACTGCCATATTAAGCTTGTAAATAAGAAAATTTCTTATGTGTGCATATTAATCGAAGTTTCCATTATGAAAATGTGTTATTTTTTTGTTATTGAAGGGTCAGTTTTCATCCAGTCCTATTCAGGGAGGAACAAGGGCGTACAGTCTGGGAAGCATAACCAGCCCCACATTTCCAGAGGGGTCTCCTGCACATGCTGGTTCTCCTGCTTTTTCACCAATTGCTTTTCATATAAGACATACACCGCTGTCAGGTATGGTTTCACTGTATATGTATTACTCTTTCTTGATTTACAAATTTTGATTATAAAAGCAGCTGTGTTCTTACTGGAACTTGTTTTCAGAGACAAGGCAGTGGGCTTGGCATGCCAGCAGTCTCCTTGTTTGGCACAGTCATTGGCTGTGAAGTATCTGAACATTGTGGAACAGGGAAGTGTATGTGCTTGCAAAAATCAATTAAGGAAAATGGTGTAGAAAAAGGAATGGAGACCTAATGAACAAAATGTGAAGGATTAATCTCGTGTGTGGAGGGGGTTTAAAGTCATATGCCTGAACAAAGACAGGTCACAGTTTTGATTTGGTCAGACCTGAAGCATTTTAATTGGATAAAGAATATTTATCTTGAGCTTTCAAATCATGTTATGGTCAAGATGACTTAAAATGAACTTGACTAGAGAAGAAATGACAACCATTTGTGTCCTTGCTATTAGTCTAGATGATGTCAGTATTTTCATGTTTCATCCATTGCCTCGAAAGACTTAAGCCATGTTTATGCATGATTTTGCTCTGAGCCATACAGTGTTTCAGTACAGTTACATTAACGGATTGCATTGGTGTTTCCCATGTTTGATTTTATTTATTGACAATTTGATTGCTACTCAAAATTTTTTACATGCCTATGGAATGTACACATTTATATCTATTCTGAAAACAGGCACAGAACCAGCCTGCACACGCTTTCCTGGGAACACTGGAACATTGCTGTTTGAAAATGCAAGGCCTCCTCAGCCTTAGACATAGTTTGCCTTGCAAAATATGTAGTTGGAAAAAATTTGGTGGTAAAATTTGGATTAAAAGGTTGCCTTGACCATGTCAGGTTCTTTTAGTAGGCACTGGGGCAAGGAGGCAGTTCTCTGTGAAATCCTGTGTCGTTGGCTATAATTATTCCGAGTACTGCAAAGCTTTGAGGATGATAACTTTTAAGTCCATCTGATATCTAATGGAATATTTTTTTGTGTTTTTTTCCTGTGAACAGACCAAAGAAAACTTACATTTTGTTCTCCAGATATTCCTTCTGCATCCAATGGAATGACACCCCCGAGTACAAGAAGTCCTTACATAGATGGTTGTTCTCCAATTAAAAATTGTTCTCCTATGAGTCTTGGAGGATGTAGAGGAACTGCCCAGTATCAGACTTCTGTCATTAGAATACCATTTGCAGTTGAAAATCATGATGAGGATGAGGACAAAGAAAATGCTGCTCCCGCAGAAGTTCGGTTCCCAGAAATGGATAATGGGATAAACTTGTGTCAGCAAGATGGCGATGCTTTCGCACATGGTACACGTCTCGTTGTAACAGCTGTGTCTATTGCACCAGATCACTCGGAAGCTTGTAATCAAAGGCTGTCGTCATTTCAGGATACAGAAGGCTCAAAGGAGAATAATACTGTAGATATGGCTGATGCAGCTGAAGTGTCAGAGGAGAACACTTGGATGAAAGAAACAATTGGCAACAGCAATGCACCCATGACCAGCTTTATGACAGGGATCACTTTCAGTATTGAGAACTCCCGCATGTGCATGTCACCTCTCGCGGAAAGCAGTGCAAATCCTTGTGACAACAGCAGCATTCAGGTAAAAAATAAAAACCTTTTTGCTTTTCTATAAAATTGAACTAAATGAAGTGATGTTTAGCATATATGCCATGCTGGATGCATTTGCCTATTTTTCCCTCACTGGATGCAGCATGCAGGTTGTACTGGGGCTTTTACCATGCACCCACCCCAACTTCCGTTCTCCAGTGGAGCTTACGTAGCACTTAGTGATTTTTTTTAATGTTACTACATACAGTAATACATTTAACTTGATCCAAATGAATTCTGGCTAACCATTTTACAACTTGCTTTTGTTAGTAACTGATAGTTTGTTGCATTTGATTAACACAACTTAATCCAAGTCATATCAAGTATAAAAATCTGAGGGATTTATTGGTGGTAAGTTGCAGTACAATTTAAAGTTCTTCCTCTTGATTTCAGGTGGACAGTGGTTATAATACACAGACATGTGGAAGCAGCATTATGGATACTGTGGGGGCTGAAAACAGTTGCAGAGAAAATGATGTGAATACTAACATATTTCAGAATAAATCTCAGCTTCCTAAAACAAAGGTAGGAGTTAAATTACCATAAAAAATGAGTTTTCCATCTAATTCATCCGTTTGTTATTTTGTTCAGTTTCGAGGGGTCTGAGAGAAAAGACTGTCAGGCAATTAAGTGCAAAACAGCATATTAATATAGCATCATTTCAAGTATGTTGAAAACAAGGATGAAATATAGGACAAACGTTATAAGCTGTCAATTAAATTAATGTATTCTATGATAAAGGAAAAGGTAGTTTAACAAGAAACTGAGGTATATGCACAAAGGATAGGTTGTGAGGCTGATCATGTCTTCTGAGGCATTATAGTCTGTCCTTTATTTTTTTGTTCTTTTTTCTTTTATTGCTTAGTTTTTAAAAACTTGTGTGCCTGTGGAGAAGCACATTTTTGGGGGAAAATTGTCCACCACTTCATTTTATAAATTTGCTTCCAGTTTTCTTGACTGTATCTGTCAGGCCGACTTGGTGGGGGACTCATGGAGGGATGAGTCTTCTGATTATGAGCCCTGTAATGACCTACCTTAAAAAAGCCTACAGAAGACATCCAGCAAGGCTCCCAGGCTCTTAATCTTGTGATTGATGGGATGGAATTCTTCCAGTGCAAGGGAAGCAGGGCTATAGTTTCTTTGCAGGAGAAAGCAAAGATATCTCCTCAGACTTAGTAATTATGATTTTATAAACTTAGTCATTTATTGTTGTCGTCTTAGCATGGTTTATAGTCTTTGAAGACAGTAGTGACCAGTAACTACAAAAAGACCTGAGCGCATTTAGCCGTGATTTCACTTCCGGATTTGACATGCTAATAGCTGCTTCTCTTCCATGGTAGAGAGCGGATTGATGCTGTCTCACAGACCAACGACAAAAAATTTGGGCTCAGTTCAGATTAGGATAACTGCCCTTACAGGAAGAATTGATTAATCTTTTTTCTCTAACTAATAATACCCATCAACTCTGAGGTCCTGTCAGAGTTATCTTAGTGGATATGGATTATATGTGTGACGGTATCCTTCAGAATCAGTTGGCTTCTATCAAATGTGTTCTAGAGAGTCAGCAATGTCACGCAGCTGGCTTTTCCCAGTGCCAGTCTTGCATTGACTTGGTCCTGATTAAGCCCAACTTTATATTTTGGATTAAAATTTTTGTCGCTGGCATTATGTACTTAATTCAGCTCTTACAACAGAGAACCCCCAGAGAATGGAAAGCAAAAAGCATGGCTATTGCTGGCTGAAAGAATTGAGCCTGGCTCATTCAGAGCATGTGTGCTCTAAGAGATTCTTGTTGACAGCCTGTCTCAGCGACTGTCAAGAGAAAACATTTTCATTGCTCTTTCATTTCAGAAGAGGAAAGATGGGAGGCTAAGGTACTAACTGTAACTTGGCATTTTCAGATAGTAAGTTTGGCTCTTGTTTCTTTGGGGGGATTTTTTGTGAAAGTGGTCTTAAAATAAACTTTTCCTTATAAACCTAGGAGTGTTTTTTAAGTCATAAGGACAGTCAGTTGCTGAGAGCAAAATCTCCAGAGAAGCAATCCTGTTTCCATAAAGCGAAAACACATAACACGGTATTTGGTCAAAATGCAAGTTGCAACATTTCTACCTGGAAACATAAAAATGAAAAACAAATTCAGGGATTTCTCAAAAGTGGTATGTAATTTCCTGATGGGGAACTTCAACTGTGGTGTCTAATAAATGTTGATATGTATGATTTCAATGTATAGGGAAATGGGAAAGGGGGGTAGGGTCAGCCTAAATCAAGTGATGAAACTCAGCTGACTTTCATTAGGAATATCTGTATGTTTCATAGTAGATCACAGACTGTTAAAAATGAATGCGTTGATTTTAATACCAGGCTAGTCCTTCACAAGTTTTGTTTTGCATGAAAACACCATTCTAGTTGTAGAAATAACTTTTCCACAGTTAAATTTTTTAATTCTCTTATTACTAAGATGAGCTTTATGTCAAAAGAAGCCTTTCATCAACTCTTTGAGCAGTTTTTGTCTTGGTTTCACAGAAATCAAGGAAAAGGATAGGTGATAAATTTCTTTATAGGAAAATAGAATTTCTCCCTTCTAAACAAGCAGCTCTTACTCTGAAAAGTGTGCATCCATCAGTTTACCATTACCATGTACTTAACTAAGATGTCCTGTTGGTTACCTCAAAGCTAAATGATAGTGCTGTTACTTTAGTAAATGCATTACTGCTGATCTTGGAGATGATCACCAGACTTCACTAATGCCTAGTAAGAACACCTGTCCAAATCCATGCTCCAGTATCCTTTCCAAGGAAGTAGGTGCAATGATATTCACTGGTCTTAGTATGTCAGTAAGGGAACAGTGCAGCCTTTGTTATTAGGGAAGTAAATAATAACATTTCTACTTCCCCTTTACGTTTCAGTCCTAATCCTATTATGTCTGCTACAAGAATTACCAACAAATTTAGATATCTAGGAATACAGTTCTTGCATGCCAGTTTTTGCAAAAAGCATTCATTTAAGAAAACTCAAAATACTTTTGCGAAAATCCTCAATGAACAAAAGTAGCAGAATGAGGAGGGTCTGGAAGCCCAGAACTCCCTTTACCTAATCAAATGAGATTTGGTTAAATTTGATTAGATTTGTTTAAAAGGTTCATTTGGAGTTAATGTGCTTGTGTGTGTGTGTTTAGAAACAAAAGTATTGCATTTTTGTATCTCTACTAAGTAAGAGGGAAGGGAAGAGATAAGGGGAAAAATTGGAATTTGGGGCTCTGTGTTTGTAGAGCTCTGAAGCTTTATATTTTTTGTGGATTACTCAAAACATCCATTTTAGTAGTTGCTCCAGTTGAAGTAGTCTTTCTCTCTTTTTATAGCAACGATATCCAGTCCCAGGATGCTGGATGGAAATTCTGCTTCCTATTCTGTTCAACAGTCCACAGAAAGGCCGACATCACAGTGACAGATGCATAGCCATCGGCATACTAAGCTTGAAACAGTTGGTCCAGCCTGAATTTGAGGGAAACTGACAACATTTTTAAAAATTTCGGAAGTGGAAGTATGAATAGCATTGCACAGCATTAAAAAGCAATGTGTTAGAACTGGGACTTCTGTGCAGGCATTGTATGAATGGAACTGTTCTTGAAAAAATGTCATTGGTAACTTACCACTGGAGGCTTTCTGAAAAATATCCTTGAAGAAAAAGGGAAACTTATTTGCTATCAATAAAATGTGGTTTTAGTCTTCACATTTCAAAAAATAAAAATTAAATAAAAATCACTTAAGGTTTCTCACCAGCAAACATGATGTATGTTATTCTTCAGTAACAATTTTATCAGTATTTCTGTAATGTTTATCTGATGATAATTGAACCTAATGTCCTGAGAGATCTATTTGATAAACTTGAAATCGTGCCTTGCTAAAAGGTGGAAATACACTGAATTGATAAATCTTAGAGGATTAGTTTTTTTAAAAAGTGAATTAATTTACATTTCTGGCGAATTAGTATATTTAATTGGGCATTCAAAATGTTCTCAGCCTTAGTTGATAAGATTTGTAGCTCAAAGGCAAAACAGCTTATTGTCAAACTTAAGCGTATTTATTACTTTGTGTCTTTTGTTTCTCATTATTTTCTTTAACAATCAGTTGAATGGGTTACCTTTAGGTTACCTTTAGATTTCTGGAATGTGCAAAGGAACAAATAACAGTGTACAGCAGTGTAGAGAGGGGGAAGATGAGAAGCAGGGTACTCCAAATTATGATCCATTTCTGAACTGCTCTGTATGATAGGTATGATTAAGACTTGGTTTTACTTTTTAAATGAAAAATGTTGATTCTTTATAGTGATCTGTTCTGTGATCAGAGGCTTTTAAAGTAGTAGGTTTAAAAAAAAGGAAATGCAATCACTAAAATGTTTGATTGCGCCCTCTGTAAGTATTTCCTCAAAGATAAGGGAAAGGTAACACCAAAAATGGTGGGTATGTGTGTGAAGTAATTAAGGACACCTCCCCGAATTGCATTTTCTATCCTGTTTTAAGTCTTCAGTTAGATTGGAATTATTTATTTTATGAGAACTTGCATATTTTTATGTTTGTATAATTGTGTTGTAGAAACCTACTGTACCAAATTATCATGGAACTCATTTGATCATTCTGTTTCTCTAGTTGTACTTAATGCATTGGTTGGCACATGTTGCACAAAATGGTCATTGTTTACATTAAATTAATTTCAGTAGTTTTTAACAAGAGTCTTATAACATGGATAATTGTAAATGGAGGAGTGAAGCAGAATAAAGACCTCTCTTTTATACCTTAGGTTGTTTAGTGTTTTGCTGCAGTTTGCAGTATCTGTCACTTTAGTGGTGCCTGTGAGTATTGTTTGGGTGGGGAGCGCTGGGGAACTGTGCGAAGAGGTGAAGAGAGGCGGTTGACAGGCTGCTATGCTTTTATAGCAGCTTGCTATACATAAAAGTCTGGGACCAGTTATAGATCCAGTACTGTGTCTATTTCTTGAAACTAGACTTCATTTGTAAAGTTTCCAAGCAAGCCTTTTAGACCAGTGGTAATGGGATTCAAACATCTCAACCAATGCAATGTTTTATTTCTATTGCAATCAATTAATCATGCTAATTGGATCCTTTTGAAGTCTATAAAATCTGATCAAATCCTTTGTGATGAGTGTTCACAGAGCTGAGTAACTATTGTCAAATGACAGCTATATTTGACCCACTGATTAAGAAAACCAGTGAGGAATGAGTGACACTAGCAGTTCATGGGCTGTGATTCTTCAGATCTTAGAGAAAATTTGTAGAAATCTGTAGTACGGGGGATTGCAGTTTCTGGACTCTGGGAGGTGGGAAGTGGCATTGGCAGAACAAGTCTGTGTGCTGAGGCTAGAATGAAAGCTACTGCACTCCCAGGCACTTTGGAGGATAGCTCAACTGCAATGAACTCACAGAATTCAATAGCTACCACCTTGAAAGCTTGGTATCCCTAGTTGCTGTGGTCAGAGTTTACCACTGAGTCTGGGAGCGTGCTTAAAATTACTTTTGTTCACCCCCGACAGCACATATAACAGCTACATAGCCAAGTGATCTAATGTGACTTACTTAAAAAAAAAAAAATGCATGGGTAAGATTAGACCTTGTATCCTAACTTGCCCATACTGTAGCAATGCAAACCAGACTGATCACTGTGACAATCTTCACTTTTGGATGTTGGTATAAAATTTAAAATAGTACTAAAAATTACATTTAAAACAGTTTATCTGAGGGTAGGCAATGATCTTACGTTGCTTTAAGGTATAGGACAAAGGCTAACAGAGCTGTATGGTGGTACGGTTTTATCTTTTCCACCTACACATTGTGCATGTGTATGCACAAAATCACCCATGCCTCCAACACCCCAATCTGGTGGGAAGGAACTCTTCCAGAGAGTAAACTAAGTCCATGGCATTTATTTTCCAAGAGATGTGTTTAGTTTTCTTTTAAAAAGTAGAGCCTGAAAATTCTGGTGATGTGGCTGAACCTTTTTTTTTTGTTAATTGGGCACCTGCAGATGTGGGCTTGCTTTTTAACGAATGTAACTCAGGTTGTTCATTGCTACTTAAGCCATTTTTTACTTTATCAGGATAAGGCAGTTTCAGAAATCCTTCCATGCTATTAGTTGTTAGCTTTTGTGAACATTAGGTTTTATTTCTTAGCTGTCTTGAGCTGGAGAACTTCCTCTAGGCTTGCTTTCTTTGCCCTTGTTGGGTAAATTTGCCCTGTATTACTGTTCTTTTTAGGCATGATAGAGGTTTACTTTGCCAGCTTGCAGAATTCACTAAGACTGAATTCCTGATTTCAATTTGTAATTTCAATTTGTAGCATGGCTGTTGAGGTTCTCTCTTGAATGGGGTACACTTTCATGCTCTTCCTCAGATGAATCAGGGTTGAAGTAGTATATTCTAACTAGCAGAAAAACTGAAAACAAATGAACGTGTGGCTACAGAAGTGAGATTACTAGTAAAGAGGGGTGGCTTTTTCTACTGTGCTTTTTCTTTTTTTAACCACTGGATATTAACCCTTTAAGGATGCTACCACCATAAGTCCACTGGACTGCAGCATTACTTGTTTAGGGAAGGCTGAATTCCAAGAACAGATAGAAAATAGTATTTTTCTTGCTCTTAAAACGATCATTTTCTAACAACTTTACAGCAAAAAATTGTTCTACACTGCTGAACAAATTGGTTCTTAAACATTTCTTTCACTAGTAGTAGAAACTTTTAAGAAAAGGGAGGTACAGAAATTATATATACACTGTGCCCTGTTCAGTAACATCTACATTATTTTATTTTTTTTTAAGATGACAAGGGTCCAAAAGGCCATTCAGAAAAACATAGTATGACTATTTCATCAATTTCATCACTTTGGAGATGAATTTATTTTCCTCCATGAGACAAGTAGGGCTACAATTTTGGTTTTAAAACTATTGTCCTTTTGCATATATATATATTCATTAAAAACAGTTTAAAAAGCAGTTTTACAAATTATTAAAAAGTGTACTTTAAAAGTAAACACTGTTTCCATCATTTTGCCCATAGGGAAAATGAAATACAAATAATTCACATATGGTTTTAACCATTCTACTTAGCTATTCTTGTAGCTTCTTTTTCTTTTTTTCTGGTTCACTGTTGCTGCTCATCACTGTAGAGAACTGTGCAGACACATCATTTCCTGGTATCTACAGTAAAAAAGAAAAAAAAGTCAAAACAATTTTAGCTTATATTATGCTTATAATACTTGAATTTATCTCCTACACGTACTCTATCAACATGGGAAAATACTACAGTAATCATCTAAAAAGGACTCTACCCTCATGATGTAACTATCACAGCTAGAACACTAAACTGGAGTTGGAAAAATAAGGGAGATAAGCAGCATCCCTCCCCCCTGAAGTGCCAGCCATTCTTTTGCACGAGATTATGGTGCAATACATACCTTAGCAAATAGTTAAAAGCTAGTGGGTGTGAGTGAGGGAGAGGTGAAAAGGTCTTAAAAGCAAAATGAAAATTGTTAGGTTACAACAATCCCCACTCTAGTGTTTTCCTGAAGTGCCATTACTGTCAAACAGGCCCTGCCAGGCTCAGTACGTGGCTCAGGACACTGCACAGCAAAAAGAGCTTTAGCTTTGGTAGAAACTATGAGAACTTCAAAATAAGTAGAAAACAGACCATCCAGAACAAAGAGGAAATAGAGAAAAGCCTGTACCTTTACAGAGGTAGGCTGAATTCTCCTCTAGGAAAGAGGTGGTTAAGAAGTATGCTACGCTTTCTTTGGGAACAGGGGAAGTTGCAGCATTCAAGCAGAAGAGTGAAGCAGCTTTAGAATGAAATACCCTTCATTTAGGTAGGGTTCATAAAAGAACTGGACCAGCAGCATCCACATGAATGTTCTGCTACACTCAAGCCAACCTGTGATGCCAAATGAATGAAGAGGTAATGGGTACTTCAGGAGTTTGATGCAAGGAACCTAATCACTAGGACTTCAATGCCAAGTTACGTGAGTGTGACAACAACATACATCAGTAAAAGAGGGATACTGAAGACAAGTTATGTTCTAATAAGATTAAATTAATTGTACTAGAACAACAGTTATCCATGCTGGGATTTAAAAAAAATACCACTATTATTAACACTATCACTTAAGGCTAGGGTTTTGGTCAGCTAGCTAGGATGGGAATAATGATGACAAGCTACAGAGCTCAGTAAGTACCCTCAGTAAGTAAATGTCACAAGAAGGCACTAAGACACACTCTAGCTTTCTAGATGCTGTAGCACTGCATTTCCTAGAGCAAACAGTTACAGACTCCATGAAAAACAACTCTTGCCTGAGGACCTGCTTAAGAGATTACCCACAGAATCATCCTTGTAATATTCATTTTAGCGTACTTACTCAAATATACCATCATGGTAGAAGCAAAAAAAAAAAAAAAACACCTTAAAATATATTACAGCAGCAATATCAAGGGATTTAATGAAATCTTCATTAAAGGTGTTGCAAAAATGGTAGAATGCTTTCAGAGTGAGATGGAACTTAAAAAAAACTGACTGGGAGTCATATACAATTTATTAATAGAATTAAGAAGACAGTTTAAAAAAAGTGAGTAGAGAGATTTGTATTACAAGTCAAGAAAGATCCTTTAAATGAAAATCCTATTCAAATGAAGAAATAAGTACAAAACTGAGTGTAAAAGAAGTTAAGGCCTAGATCAAAAAAAACCTGTCAAGTCCTGTCATTTTCTGTCCATTCCAAAAGCAAGTAGAAAAAATGTCAGCTAACAACAGTTCATGTGTATAAGCTCATTGCTTCAAGTTGGTCTGAATACCAGAAGGAATGCACAGTGATGCAAAGTGTTCTCATCTAACACCATAAAGAACAGAAAATGTGATCCTGTATGTGTCTGTGTCGTGCTTACGTTCTGAATCATGCTTGCAATTCTGTTCCTCCCAGCTCGAAACTCGTAACAGAACTACAGCAACATAAGAGTGACAAGGAAGATTAAAAAAAAAAAAAGATAGTTTCCAGAAAACCAAGAGCTAACAGAGTAGGTAAAGTATATGGAATTAAGTGGCATGGGAATGGTAAATGGAATTAATAAATGAGTACTGTACTTCCTATATTATGAAAAAGTATGTTATCAAATAACAGTATTAGGCATCAGGCTTGAAAAAAAGAGGGTTTTTTTTCCATATATAGTGACTTGCGGAACACTCTTAAC
Organism: Anser cygnoides; assembly: GCF_040182565.1. Lineage (NCBI taxonomy): Eukaryota > Metazoa > Chordata > Aves > Anseriformes > Anatidae > Anser > Anser cygnoides. The sequence continues at coordinate 169,151,346 of NC_089873.1, read as the reverse complement.
AAGACACTATGACAGCCAGAAATGTAAGTTAGGGCAGTGGGTGGGTGTCATTAAACAAATTCACAGAACAAGACTCCATCATTATCACCACAACATTTCTCAGTGAGATCGTATGCAAGTTCCAAGTTGCTGAAAGCTTTGAATGGATACAAAGGGAATGTATATATGTGTCTTATTCCTATATTCTTTCCATACTATGAAGAGTTACTAACAACAGATGTTTAGGAAGATAAATTATTTTGGATTAACCAGTATGGTCATTCCTGTATCAAGGGATAAGCTAAACTTAACAGTATTGACTTCATTATAGACCAAGTACCTTTCCAGAAATAGTACAGGAAGCAGAAGGGAAGGGACAAGGAAAAAAAAGAAGAAAAAACACCAAAACAAAAACAATTTACACGAGTTTACTCTGTTTTCAAAGAACAAGGTATGACCCTCGGACTGGAGTCAGTGCCAACAGCAGCATTCTTGAGCTGAGCCCAACAACAGCAGCTCTCACAAACACCACCTGGTGAGCCAAGCAGTGGGCAGGCAGCCCAACTAGTAGTTGTGGTCCAGAATGCAGAGTATTTTTTTTACTGCTACAAATGTTGTCTACTCCTGCTTTTTGAAATCATGAGGACTGCTTGTCACCAGACTTCAAAATATTTGCATGCATTTGGAAACAGATGATTTCTCAGAAAAAAAAACTAACATGTTTGTATAAACAAGGACCTGTTGTTTATTTTCACTTTTCTTTTTCCTTCATGATTACATACACTCGTTATGTATACTCAATACTGCAACCATCTGTTTACCAAGAGTCACATGCAGCTTATATGAAAGTACACAATCTTGTAATGCCATGGAAAACACTCAGCAGGCCTGAGGTATGAGCCCTGGTGAAAACACCTGAGTCCCAGATGCAGTGAGAAGCAGCCAAAGTCAGAAATAGTCTTAAGACCAGACATACACTTAATAGGACATTATAGGTCTTACAACAGTATCAAAAGAGACTTTCATATTGTGGAATTTGTGGTAAGAAAGGACTGCTATTTATGCACCTCCCCATGCTCAATCATGCCGTTTCCCTCTGAGCTACCCGTAGCATAGCTGGGTAGTAGTTTACTAGAGCTAAAAAAAAGTCCTGAGTTTTGGAAGAATTTCAAAGAGGAGATCTGATTACAGAACCATGAAATTTAAGAGATACTATTTCAGTGAATCATCATCTTTCCCATCACTGGAGATACTCCTGATGGGCCAAGAAAGGAAGTTTAATTTAGAACCTTTTATCCTTTTCAACAGTCAGTAAAAAACAGATCTGTGTTTTATTGAGAGTACATAAGAAACAAATCACTACAATCTGCTGATGTGATTTTTTTTTCCTTTTAGGTTAAATTTTACTTTATCCTGACAACATTTTAAGATTACTGAAGGGTAATATGCTGCTATAAATCACAAAGCTTTTGTCTTACCTTTGGTTCTACCAATACCATCCGAATTTTCTGATGCTGGATGTTGGAAGCATCTAACATAATGTTCACTTTAACCTTGTCAAATACATGTAACGTTGTGTCTTCCACAGTAAGTGATGGTACCTAAACGTTAAAATTTTGTATAAATACTTACTGTTTATAATGTGTCTTACATTTTTATATGAATAAGTATTTTTATACATAGTTTTTAATGTGTTCATTTTCATTGACATGTAATGAGTTACGGTGCTGAATGCCCACAGTGTCATGGTACAGGTACTATATTTAATTTCTGTAATAGATATTAATATCTAATAATCCAAGTAAATACCACACATTCCTCTGTCAGGACCATTTGTGTTTAAATTTATGAAGACCACAGCGACACTATTACTACAGATTAATAAACCTGAAATTAGAAAAGCCTCTATTAACTATCTAACCCAACTAGAATAGATTTTAGTCATTCTGCTCAATTACCGAATCAAAAAAAAAAAAAGGCAATTAATAAACGTTACAAAACCTACTTCATTGTTGTAATCAAGTCTTGGTGTTGGTTTATCTTTTTCTTCAAAGAAGACTGTTCCTTCTAACCCATACTTGGGAATCAAAACCACAATTGCATTTTTTCTTACAAATAATATATATGCATCTTCATTCACCACTCCTTTGGTTTTGAAGAACAGCTGTAACAGAAGATACAAGAAAAAAAGCATTAGAACATTCTCTTCTGGATGACAAATACACCAAATTAAAAAGAGTAAAACACTCAAACAAATACAAATTTATACTTAGAGATTATTACTCACCATATATTTAAAAGCTGATTCATATCATTATATTAGCTATTTCTAGTACAACTGCAGTATTAAGCATTCATCATACTTATTAAAAAAAAAACACAAAAAAAGTAAAAAGCATCCTCTAGATGCAACTCTACGTTTTTTCAGTACCAGCAATGTAATGTTGAAGCTTTTCCTCAAATAAACAGCATTCATTCTTAACAATTACTGCACACTTATTGATCTACAAAGAACAACCTGATTATTACTATTCAATATTTCCTCCCTTCCTTTAAGGGCAACGTTCGTGCTCCCACCTCAGAACTACTTACCTGCGTATGGAATGCAACAGATGCTCTCTGTGCATATTGAGCCATTTTATGCCGGTAGTTGAGATTTTTACACAGATCTGATAGTTTATGTTTATCTGTAAGTTCTGGATAAGTACTGTCTGCTCCTATGGCCACTGCCAAAAGTCGATGTACTATAATGTCAGCATACCTGCAACGATGATCAGTGACACGTCAAAACATTTTGTATTAAATTTCTGAATAAATTTGGTTTTTAGAAATCTTACAGATCAAAAAAACTTTGTAATACCGATGGTCTGCTGATATCTCCCTGTATTAATTCAAGATCACATTCCCTTTATTGACCAAAGATATGCTCTGCAGAGAGAAAATAAACTACGTTGTTTTCTTTTTCATCTAAGAAATTCTTTACTACACTCTACCAATACAGCCTGTATTGTTGAGCACTTAAAAGAAATAAATAAAGCTTTATTCTTGGACTAAGAATGATGTTTCACCAATACAAATCTAAAGCTGAACAAATACATTATTTTGTTTTAAATAAATACCACCACCATCTAAAATATTTCTTAACAAATAAATCACCTTTGTCCTCTAAAACTACTGTAAAATAAGTGTACCTTCTAATGGGTGAGGTGAAGTGGGTATAAATAGGTGAGGCTAAACCATAGTGATGAAAATCGCTATCCATTCCAGAACAGAAATAGACAGCTTGCATCATGCAGCGAGTGGTCAAAATTCGCAAGAGTGTATTTAGATATGGGAATGCAGGAGACTCAGCTTTGTCTAATGATTCAGCTAAAGCCTTTGCAGAATCAGTCTTAATTTCCAAATTCTGTAGGAAGGAAAAAAAAAAAAAAAGTCAGATATTACAAGCAAATATTAACAGATCATTATTTGAATTTCAACACTTAAATCCATGCTGATCCTAGCAACTGTAACAAGTATCATACCTGATAAATTCACTAGTGTATACAACTTAATGGAATGACAGTGTTACAAATAAAGCCCCATGCAGTATCCCTTCCTCATTATTATTATTTGTGTTCTATTCAAACAATGAAAAACTAAGTCAGTAGCCTACAAATTCAGAAAAAGCATGAAGTGTTTCTTAGTTCTGTATGGATGCCAATATTAACAAATTTCTCTTGGTTTTATTGTTTTCCATCTCATTACTGGTTATAGGTATATAAAAAACAACTACCAAAAAAGAAGTATTTATAACATACTCAGACTTTCACCCAAGCACCATGTAAGCACTAATCAACCGTCTTTTACTTCGCACACAAATTATTAAAACTTACACTTGGAAAAGTGATTTGTAACATTACTACTTTTTTGTTACCCATGTGCCAGTGACCCTTGATACAGATAGCATGAAAACAATAATGATGCATTTTTACTTTCCAGTCCCACAAGATCAGTGGAATGTTCTTTCCTTCATGTAAACTGCAGACAACAAAGGACGATCTAGAGACCAAATGATGCCTGTACCATCGTAAAGAGACTGCATATTTATTAACAACAGAAACAACAACAAAATATAGCATGCTAATACCCAATTGTGTCGGTTCTTTTGAAGTAATTAAAAGTAAATTTGGTTATTTAAGAGAACTTCTGTCTATGGAAAGCCTTCTGAGTAAAACACTAATTTTACAATCATTTTCAGATTAGAAATGTATGTGATCCAAAGCCAAGAACTGTCTCAAAAATCACGTGTCTTAGAAAGGAGAAACTTTCAGAGCACATAACAGTTAAAAATACAAAAGACAGAGATTTGCTTTCTTTACCCAAGAAAGGTTTTTTTTTGAAAGCAAAGATTTCACCTAGAAGTACAGACACCTTGCTGCAGGTACCAGCAGTTAACAAGTATAGGAAGACATTTATAAAGTACTGTTTTCCAACCCCTACTCTTGGGTAAGTGGCCAACCAGAGAGAAAATGCAGCTTTTTTACCATGGTAATTAAGCAAATTAATTATAAAACTTGCCTTGGACTTTGCTGCTTTCACAAGGATGTCATAATTCGATGGAGGAGGAGCAGGATGTTTCCGGAGCAGGGCGAACTCTGGGAACTCATCATAAATTTTTTGTGCTACAGAGACATTGGCAAGCAACATGAACTCTTCGACCATGGAATTTGTTTCTCTGTCAACACAAAATATTTTGCATTGTTAGAAAAGCATTATTAGGTATTTGTTTTGTGTGTCTAATGAGGAAACATTTCACTATCCTATCAATATTATGTACTAGTATCTAATAAACCAGCATTTTTGAACATACAGTACAAGCAGACAAACATTTTTAAGAGTAAAAACATACCAAATATTTAGTAAAGTTCAAACACTGGGGCAGAAGGAAAAAAAATCAAAATATTCTAAAATAACAAATGAAGAGAAAAACGCTCTTTAAAATAGCATTGCTAACTGAAAAAAAGACCAATAGATGAGCTGCTTCTTCCTAAGAACACTATTCAAACATCATGTGTATGAAGCTTAAAAGCACCATTATTTCACACCATGAAGTCATGACAGTGAACACAACTTGGTGCAGATTTTAGCACAGAAACTACACAGTAGTATGACAGAAAGTAATTAAATAGATGCAGAAACTGCATGAGTAGCTCTGCTTCTAAAACTCCTCAGTAATACTGCTGATATCACTCTGCACATGTGCAATAATAGTTCTATTGTTCAAGTTTCAGTATCCATGACTCCAAATTCTACTTTCTCTCCCTTGTTAGATAGTATCAGTAGAAGAGCTTCAGAGAGGTCAGTGGGATGTAGACAATCCATAACCCAGTGCTCCCTTAAATCAGGAGCAAAGACTTAAGTTCATATACGAAACATTCAGTTCAAAACTTACTTCATAAATAGTGTAGTAAAATACAGATTAACTATCTTTTCTAGGATTATTGACTTGCACTATTATATAAACCTTGTACACTATTAAGTAAATGCTGTTAGTTAAATATACCTTAATCCCATCCCTGCCCCAAATTAAGCAATTGAGGAAAATAAAAAGGCATACTTAAGTTCCTTAGTTTGCAGATCAATAGGATCATGAGTTTCACTGTCCATGTGGAAGCGAACTTCTGGTGAGGAAAGTGTCAAAGCTCTGGAAGACAATTAAGAGGTATTAATGAATTACAGTATAGCGGAAACAGCAGCAGAGTTGCAGGCCTACACAAAGCACCTAGGTTTGTTATGAAAAATATATATAAAAAAAAAAGATTGGAATTAATGTTCAAAATAGCTGAAATTGTGATACTGCCACATATCACAATTAGCTTCCACAATTTCAAATTTAAAATGCTACTCTCCTTTAGTTGTTTGCATAATGACTGTAAGAGAGACATACTGCTGATTCATTTTGCAAAGGAAAAATTAACTCCCCAAGTTTGTGTTTTTTGGGGAACAAAGAACTATTTTTCTGCAAATCAAAATGACAAAACACTTTTCTTTCCAAAGATCTGAACTGGAAAAATGAACACATCATCAACATATAATTTGACAGTTGTAAATAGACAGTAAATAGACAAAAAGGGGATGGAGTAACAGCAACACTGCATGGTTTACCCGTTATCGATTCTCTTCTTCTTCAGAATTTTTGCTAACTTGTTTAGACCACGTAAACTGACAGTAATATCATCATTCATTGTTGCTGAATCAATTCTCATCTGTGCTTCAGCATATGTGAGAGAAGCCTTGAAGAGGTTAAAAGAAAAGACATACATAATTGAACACTGAAAAGAAGAACACATTTCTATCTTGCAGAAACTGCAGTTTGTTGTCAAAGCTGGTTCACAGTAATACAAAACTTTACATTCAACACCTCAATGTATGTCATTTACAAAGACTAAAGGACAAAGCAGGACAGATCTATGGAAGACCCTAAGAAAACTCAAGTGTTTACAGTACTTTTTTAACATATTTTATACATTAAAGGTCTGATTTTACAGAACTGTATCAAACACCTACAGACTCTACTGAATTTAACTAAATGACTAGCTGGTGTATACCAACCATGTCCAATAAATATCAACACATTTATACTTCTTAAACAAAATACCATAACAAAGTAATTGCAGCAAAAACATTGCAGCCTTACACGTTTAGAACAGGGCAGGATATGAGTATTTCCTTTACTTTAGGATTTAAGCATCATTTGCTAATTCAAATAAAGTACATCAATAACAGAAACGAGAAAAAAAAAACACAACTTCAGTATCAAGTCTGTTGATCACTGCTTTTATAAAAAGGTCTACATTTTTTTAAAACAATATATATACACATTCATGGGACTAACCTTGGAATTAATAACACTCTTTGTAAATCTGGTTTTTAGAATTTCAGCGTTATGGTTCATCTCCCATATACATGAAAATGCAAGCCTATGAGAAAGGGGTGGAAAATCTGTTAAAATCCACACGCACACATCTGAAGTTTCTTGTCAGGATTTAAGTATGGATCATGTACATATACCTGTCCACATTTGATCTTAAGGAGCATAAATTGGAACTCAGTAACTCTGGAACCATATCAATCCTCTGCAAAATAATGAATAAAAAGCATGACTAGTCATAAATACTTAATGTTGTAATTTTAACCATAATAAAAGCTTGGAAATAGTTTGATTTTATCACTACAAAAAGCTCAGATTTGTGAAAGAAAGGTTCACTACTTCAAAGGGAACTCATTCCAAGATCTATTTTAGCTATTTGTTGTTTTAATAGCAGTTATTTCTAAGAACCAGGTCTATAGGAAATAAGTTACTACAAATCTAAATGTACAGTTTTAAAGAACACAGACCATAGGAAACAGAGATTTAACTATCATAAGAAAAAAAAACCAATGGGAAGGAGAAAAAACAGGTCACTCCTTTTGCAATTTCAGATCTATATTAAAACAGAAGTCTAGTTTTAGAAAACGTTATTTCTTGCATGAAACAGGAGTTGAAAGGCATATTCTCTATGTAATTGGTTTTAAAAAAAAGAAGTCTTGCTGTGTGGAATGACAGAAAGCAACTTCATTTTGATAGTTATGCAAATTAGGCGCAGCCCAAAGGAGCTTTTCTTGCTTAGTCTAGAGACAGTGGCTCTACTCCTAAGAATTTAAAAAGGAAAGCAATGAAAAATTAATTGTACAAAAAGCTGTCTATATAGAAAACTTACTTTTTCACACAGATACACAGTTGTCCCTCTTTTTGCTGACTCCTCATCCAAAGCATTTCCTGGGCGAATAAAATGACTGACATCTGCAATATGTACACCAACCTTAAGAAAACAAAACAAAACAAAAAAACAACAAGCATCACATTAAACATCTTATGAAACAATTAGGTTTCAACATGAAAGAAACTTTCTCAGGTTTTTATTTACAAGCTAATTTACCCATTTCCTGTTCCCTCCAGCAGCTTCTGTATTTATCAGTAGGTATAGTTAAAAGCTCTTAAATTAAAAAAAAGGAATAGTTGTAGCAATTATGCAAAATAAGGGCATGCATACATTTAGTGGAAAGCTGCATTCATTACCAGTGCAACTCTTCTTGCCTAGGGCCTCAAACAACCTGTTTCATTTTTTTCAAGGCTCATTGCAAATTGTTTTTTGCTTTTCTCTGTTTGCTAGACCTTCAATGTTGACATTCTCTGCTATTACAACTACAAATTAACTTATAACAAAGAAAGCACAACTAGATCAGATATAATGGTGCAGAGAGCTAGTGTTAATCAATCCTGTAGCTTTTTAATGCCTTTTTAATCAGTCCTTAGCTATTACAGCTGTAACTTCGCTCTACTAGCAGTTTCTTATCCTAGCTGCAGATATCCATGTTTACACTTAGCTAAAGCAGTAAATAAATTGTTATTTTCTCCTACTAAATGAGCAGACAGCAGGGTGAATTTAGAAGAGATTCAATTCCCACTTCTGATGGAACGTCTTTTTTTTTATTCCCATCTTACAGTTGTGCAAACACAGTAATTTCTTTCACAACAGATCTTGAGCTTTGCTGGTATTACTCACTATTACCACTACTGCACTGCTTGTAAAATATATAGTAAATGACTAGTTTGACAAAACAAAGAACCCACCTCCAGATTTCCATTTTCCATTTCTCTACAATGTAATGCATCATCAATATCCGTACAACCAGGAGGATCAACACTACAAACACAAAGATGCCTCAAGTCCTCCCTGTATTTCATATCCTGAAGTTAAAAAACAAAACATCTTCCATATCAAAGCAGAAATGATCATTCAAAAGGCGCTTTGTGTAAGATTTTCCAAAGCAACCAAACATTTAAAGAGTGGCTTTTATTTAGCATATGATTTGCAGTATTATTTATCTACAAGATGTAAAAACTATAGTGATTAAAAGAAAAAAAAAAAAGAGACAGAAGATGATCAAGTACTGCAACGTGGTTTTATAGCAAACAGGAGGAGAAAGAATAAAACCACAATGTTTTCATCATCTCAGAATTAGCAGGACCAGGAATCGAGAATTTTTTAAGTGAAATTGTGGCTCTGGTGTCCAGATAAATAAATTGGTTAGAATGACTGCTCTCAAGTAAGGTTACCTGTCCAAGGCTTAGATATCTACGCAGCTGGAAGGAACTGCACACTCTGGAGATATCTACCTTTGTATAGTGGCTACAAAAAGATCTCAGATATGTATGTATCTTTGACTAGACAGCCAACATTATACAAGATCCGTTTGTCAGTTTCCAAGCTCAGAAGAAACGAGTATCGTGGGAGTGTGGCCATGGGGGTCGACAAGCTCCATGGCTGGTGATAACATAAGACTCTTAACGATGAGGCCATCAGGAATGTCAAGAGTTGAGAGGGAACAAAGAAGGGTGATTCAGGAGACGCCTTGCCGTCTCGGGTTGCTTGTTCTCCCGCCGTTAAGGCATGGAAGTTGCTGGGGGGTTGCGGTTGCCGGGCAAAGTTGTTGACCAATGAAGAGTGAGTGGGAAAGTACTGCGGTGGGGTGAATGGTATAAAAAGGGAGCCTGTGTTCAGTGAGGGTTGAAGTTATGCCCTCAATAAGAGAGAGTTGAAGTTGTGTCATCAATAAAGTAGTAGCAGTTACTGATCCTAAAAGAACCCTGGTGTCTGAGTAGTCCTTACGCCACAAATGGCGCCCAAACAGGGACATGAAGAACAGGGACAACCTGAAGAGCAGGGACAAGCTAACAGAACAGGGACAAAAACAAAAAAGGAATGAACAGAGACAAGCTAGCAGAACAGGGACCAGGACAGGAACAGGGACATGGATCGCCTCATGAAGATACGTTCGGCCGAACTCAGCAAACAGCTCTAAGAAGCTCGTATAGAAGTCGCTGGAAATAGGCGCACCGGAGCTGGAAGGAAGCTCAAGCTGAGAGAAGCAGACCCGCACACACAACTGCCCCTCGCTGGCCGAAGGTAAGCAGTTGCGCGGTATGGCGAATCATACGTCCTTAGAAACAAAAAATGTCCCGGTAACCTTACAGCTTGTTCCCGTCATTACGAATCAGACAGTTTATGATCCTGAAACATGGGACCAAACTGAGGTCAAGGTGTGGGACTCTGCTACTAAAAACGACAAGGTTGAGGCGGGATTGCCCGGCACCTGGCGAGCAGTCCGTGAGGCCTTACAGAGCCCCGTGGGGCCACAGTCAGAAACGCGTGGTTTGCCAGACAGGGAGGGAGCTGCGGGCTCGTTCACTGATCCGCCCTGCTTCGCCATCGCCCCCCCGCCGCTACCGCCATCGCAGGCCTTTGCTGTTACGCCCCCTGGTGACCTGGGCGTTCCTTTCCATCCAGGCCCTAAAGGCCCTGAAAAGGAGCCGGGTCTGCTTCCCTTCGATCCGGGAGGAATAGGATACATAAGGCCCGAAGGCCGAGTTGCTGAACAACTTAAAGCGAGACATATTGTTCCCGACTAGCCCTGGAACTCTCCGGCGTTTGTAATCAAGTACGCCAAAGAGTATGTGATAAATGATGATAAAACTAGGCCACTTCAAAGACAATAACACACACAAAATGCACAAACAAAAAAGACCACCCCCAAAACAAAGCAAATGAAAGAATTCCACCCCAAACAAAAACCACTGATGTTCAGAGTTCCCTGATGACCCTTTTCTGTACATTTTAAAGCAACCATTTTTTGTATCTAAAATACTGGGGAGAACTTGAAATTCACTAACAGCATTTAAAACAAGCAATTCTGTAAACATCAACTTCTCTTTCTCTCATTACCTAACTGGATTATACTGGGATATATTCAAATCTCCTCTCCTCAGACTATTGTGTTTATGACATTTGGTTAAAAACCTATCTAGAGAGACCAAAATACAAAAACCTTATGGATGACAAGTGTCTCCTGCTACACAGAAGACAAAAGTTCCCTCATCCTGCCAGGCAGTAGGAGGGGACCTAGGCCAATGAGGGGAAAGGAGGCAGGTTTCTGCTCAGGGTGGTAGGTGAGCCCTGTCCCTGCCCACCTCACCTTCCTATCTACCCTTATATAACAGGTATGAAGCTCTAGAACATGTCAGTCAAAACAATGATGTAGACGAAAGCCCATCCCAGTTGGAGAGGGTGCCTAAGTCAAAGCAACCTACTCCCCACATTGCTACATCTCCTGTCAAGAAAGAAAGAATGGTTATTGTCATGAGGGACTCCCTTCTGAAAGGGACAGAGGGCCCAATATGCCATCCGGACCCAACCCACAGGGAAGTCTGTTGCCTCCCTGGGGCTCGGGTGAGAGACTTCGCTAAGAAAGTCATTTGCCTGGTACAGCCCACTGACTACTACCCGCTACTGATCTTTCAGGCTGGTAATGACGAGGTAGCAAGAAAAGTCCAAGAGCAATCAAAAGGGACTTTAGGGCTTTAGGGTGACTGGTCAAAGGTTCAGGGGCACAGGTTGTGTTTGCCTCTGTCCTTCCGATAGGGGGGATCAATGTTGACAAGCAGACTCGTCACATTAATACATGGCTTCGGTGCAACTGGTGCAACCGGCAGAACTTCGGGTTTTTCGATCACGGGAAGGTCTGCGTGACACCGGGCCTGCTGGCACCAGATGGGATGTGCCTCTCTCAGAGGGGGATAAGGATTTTTGCTCAGCAGTTGGCTGGGCTGATAGATAGGGCTTTAAACTAGAGTTGAAGGGGGAAAAGGATAAAACCATGCACGCTGGTGATAAGCTAAGAGATGGTATGCAAGAATCAGAGGGACTGTGTGCTAGTGAGGTCCTTTGGTTGGCTCCACAAGGTGCCGCGTGCAGGGAGGTGCATTTGAAGTGCTTCCACACAAACACACGCAGTATGAGGAATAAAATGGATGAGCTATAAGTCTTGGCCCAGTCCCACAGCTACGACATCGTCGGCATAAGAAACCTGGTGGGATGAGTCCTGTGGCTGGTGTGTTGCAATAGATGGTTACAGGCTCTTCAAGAGGGACAGGCAGGGTAGGCGATGTATGTGAAGCATGGGCTGGACTGTGTGGAACTTCAAGCTGGCGATGGCAAAGGTGAGAGCCTCTGGGTAAGGATTAAGGGACGAACAAATAAAGGTGATGTCGTTGTGGGAGTCTATTACAGACCACCCGGCCAGGACGGTAACGCTGATGAATTATTCTTTGCAGAACTAAGAGATGCCTTGAGATCAACTCCGCTTGTCCTTATGGGGGATTTCAACTTGCCAGACATCAACTGGGATCACCAAACAGCTGACACAAGCAAGTCCAGGTGGTTCATAAAGCACCTAGATGATAACTTCTTAGTGCAGGTGCTAAGGGAGCCAACTAGGAAAGGCGCCCTCCTAGATCTGTTGCTGGAGAACGGAGAGGGTCTTGTGGGAGACATGGCAATTGGCAGTTGTCTCCGTCATAGTGACCATGAAGTGGTTGAGTTTAAAATTTATGGTGACAGAAAGAAAACTGCCACCAAAACTTCAGCCCTGGATATGGGGAAAGCAGACTTCGGGCTGCTCAGGGAACTAGTCAGCAAGGTCCCCTGGGAAAGTGCTTTTAAAGGCATTGGTGTCTATCAGTGCTGGTCAGTCTTTAAGCACTAAAAGCACAAGATCAGGCAATTCCAAAATATTGGAAGTCAGGCAGGCGGGGCAGAAGGCCAGCCTGGCTGACCAGGGATCTTCTACTGGAGCTTATGCAAAAAGAGCTTATGCAAAAAATGAAAATGTATGGCTGCTAGAAGGAGGGTCAGGCGACGAGGAAGGAATACAGGGATGCTGTTCGTGTTTGTAGGGAGAAAATTCGTGTGGCCAAAGCCCAACTAGAGTTGAAGCTGGCCAAGTCTGTGGGAGACAACAAAAAGGTTTTTTTTAGATATGTGAACAGAAAAAGGAGGACCAAAGAAAACATAGGTCCGATACTTGATGGGGAAGAGACACTTGATGTGTCTCCTCACAGACAATGACATAGGCAAAGCAGAGACACTTAATGCCTTCTTCGCCTCTGTCTTCAATACTGATGATGGGCTTCGGGACCCAGGGTGCCCTGAGCTGGAGGACCATGACGGTGGGAATGACAAACTCCCAACCGACCCTGACTGTGTGCAGGATTTGCTGCTCCACCTGGATCCATACAAGTCCATGGGTCCGGATGGGATTCATCCCAGAGTGCTTAAAGAACTGGCTGACGTCACTGTGGGACCTCTCTCAATTATTTTTCAATGATTTTGGGAATCCAGAGAGATCCCAGTAGACTGGAAGCTGGCAAATGTTGTGCCAATTTTCAAGAAGGGTAAGAAAGAAGACCCTAGCAATTACAGGCCTGTCAGTCTCATGGCAGTGCCTAGTAAAATTATGGAGATGATCCTTGAAGTTACTGAAGCACACCTGGGGAATAATGCAGTCATTGGTCCCAGCCAACATGGGTTCATGAGGGGTAGGTCCTGCCTAACAAATTTGATTTCCTTTTATGGTAAGATCACCCATCTAGTCGACCAAAGGAAACCAGCTGATGTGATCTTTTTGGACTTCAGCAAAACTTTTGACATGGTTTCCCATAGGATCCTACTGGACAAAATGTCCAGCATACAGCTAAACAAAAACACCATACGATGGGTGAGCAATTGGCTGATGGGCAGGGCTCAAAGGGTTGTGGTAAATGGGGCCACATCTGGCTGGCGGATGGTCACTAGTGGGGTCCCTCAAGGCTCCATTTTAGGGCCAGTCCTCTTCAATGTTTTTATAAATGATTTGGATGCAGGACTAGAAGGTGTTTTGAGCAAATCTGCCGACAACACCAAACTTGGAGGAGTTGTGGACTCGGATGAGGGTGGAAAGGCCTTGCAGAGAGGTCTGGACAGATTGGAGAGCCGGGTGATCACCAACCACATGAAGCTTAACAAGAGCAAGTGCCGGGTCCTGCACCTGGGACGGGACAACCCTGGCTATACGTACAGACTGGGCGATGAGACGCTGGAGAGCAGCCCCGCAGAGAGGGATCTGGGGGTTGTGGTTGACAGCAAGTAGAATATGAGCCAGCAGTGTGCCCTGGCAGCCAGGAGGTCCAACTGTATCCTGGGGTGCATCAAGCATGGCATTGCTAGTTGGTTGAGGGAAGTGATTGTCCCACTCTACTTTGCACTGGTGCAGCCTCACCTCGAGTACTGTGTGCAGTTCTGGGCACCACACTACAGAAAGGATGTAAAACTGTTGGAGAGTGTTCAGAGGAGGGCAGCTAAGATGGTGAAGGGCCTAGAGGGGAAGACATATGAGGAGCGGCTGAGGTCACTTGGCCTGTTCAGCCTGGAGAAGAGGAGGCTGAGGGGAGACCTCATCGCAGTCTACAGCTTTCTTGCGAGGGGGAGTGGAGGGGCAGGTGCCGACCTATTCTCCTTTATCACCAGTGATAGGACCCGCAGGAATGGTTTCAAGCTGAGGCAGGGGAGATTTAAGCTAGACATCAAGAAGAGGTTCTTCACTGGGAGGGTGGTCACACACTGGAACAGGCTCCCCAGGGAAGTAGTCACTGCACCAAGCCTGTCTGAATTTAAGAAGCGATTGGACTGTGCACTTAGTCACATGGTCTAAACTTTTGGGTAGACCTGTGCGGTGCCAGGAGTTGGACTTGATGATCCTTATGGGTCCCTTCCAACTTGGGATATTCTGTGATTCTATGATTCACAATTATTTGAATTGTAATCTTCCATCCTTGTCAAGGAATTTTGTTTTACATTTTAAATGAAACCTTCTGTAGTAGTAGTGGTAGTTGTGTGGGGTTTTTTTATTATTTAAAATTTTAAAACGTCTATCCCTAACAGTTTTAGCCAAAACACAAAAATCTTGCAGAAGCAGATATTGTTTCCACAGGAAATCAGGATAAAAGTCCAGAAAAAAATGGTTTTAGACAACATTTCTCCTCTATTTTTAGAACATGGGAATACCCGAGACAGTGTTTGATTTGAAGGAGAAGGCACAGTAATTATTGTAATAATTAAAATCCATTACCTTTTCTGTAATGCTCCATGGCATTTTTGGTAGGAAACTAAGGACAGCCTGTGAAAAAGGTTGATGAGGGACATCATGTTCAAGCAAAAGTACTTCTGTCTCAGTCTCTTTATCTCCAGCACTTCCCAAGTTCTTTACAAAATGACCCTGAAAAACAACATACTTTTTTAATACATATACACACACACAAATATATGTATGTACAAATACATACATGCATGAACATCAAGCAATACCATTTGTTCAGAAGTAGTTAAATACTTGAAATGCTCCTAACATGAATACTTCACAATGTATTTTTTTCTAATGGACTCACTCTTTCTAACTCATTTTAAGTAGCACGACCACAATGTAGCATATACTGAAGATGCATAACATGGCAATAGCAGCACATTTCTGTAACTTGCAAACAGGTGTCTGGGCTTATTTAACAATCTAGCTAGCATAAAACAGATTTTTATTTATTATTGGAATAGTTCGTGTATACGATAATGTTTCAAGAAAGCCAAATCTCTGTGACACATTTGCAGCTTTAAGGTATTCATTCCTGCAGATATTGTTTCATTCTCCAGAATTTTTTTAAAGTGTTATTTCCTCTCTTTTAATATACAGCATACATTCACTCTGTAGTAATACCTTAAGCCTATTGTGTCTGCATCTCTGTGACCTGAACAGAATTTGCTTCTTCTTTGCACATGTGATACATGTGTTACGTAGATGAAAGTATGTTTTTTTTCTTTATTTACAAAAAAAAAAAAGCTAATTTTTGTTTGGGTGTGAGCCATATTCAGTATTCACACAAATAATTCCACTCTCCACATAAACCTTTCATGATTATATACTATACTGCTGTTAGACTTGTACACAGCTGTTTATTTTGCCAGGATGACAAACTGCTGAGACTTCGCACACATCTCAAACAACCCTATAGGTCTTCCAGTCCTACTGGGACTTGAACTTGATGGAGTTGATAAAGCTCAGGACACCCACCACTGGGCAACAGAGATACGCATAGAAGTGAGGGCTACATCTATACTAACAAGCTGAACAGGAACATGTGTAAGTTTGCTGTCTGGCCTGCAGGCATCTGCAATGAATAATGGAATAGAATAGCTCAGTTGGAAGGGACCTATGAGTCCAACTGCCAACAATATTTGATCAAAAGTAATTAAATATTTGAGACTATTATTCCACAGATTATTAGTATTAAATTAATTATTAAATTACACAGTAGGAGTCATATTTTCTTCTTCATTTAACCTTCTCATCTTAAACAACTGATTCAGGAGGTCTGAACTTTTCTTTTGCTTCAACTGTACTAAATTCTCCAAAGTTAAAACTGAAAAATCTGTAAAGATGGTAATTCAGTTTTTCAGCAAAGAAAATACATTGTTCCCACAAGCTGCAGAACAACTAAGGTCTAATTTTTCTATGAATTTGTGCTACACCATACATCCCACTCTCTAATACTCACATTAACTCACACCTCTCATCCTCTGCAGCAATGCTGTTTGTCTTAAAACACTTTTCCTGTATGTTCTGAGTTTCCTCCATACCTTTAAATGTGCCTGAGACACCTGTGCTCTCACTACAAACTACACACTCTTACACAAGCCAGTGGAAGCCCCTTCCAAACCTAGTGTTCACCACAAATTGAAGCTTATGTCCAAATTTCCTCTTATATTTTCCTATTTATTTGTATAGAACTTTTAAGAACTTAATTACCTGCAACTCTGCCCCACCTGATAATCTGACTGAATTAGGCCCATATGCTTAAACCTACTTGCCAGGATGCTGATCAGCGTGTAGATGAACAAAGCCAGAAGAAAAAAGTTGACATTTCTAGGAAGCCAGACTAAAACAAGGTAGTCCCTAGTTAGTCTAGATAAAGCACCATAGTTAGGAAGTATAGGTTCATTGCAGAACCTGAGGAGTGGGTTTTTAGGTTTGATAACGTGTAATTTTGGGGGGAGCAAGAATAAACTAAATTATTTGGGGACTTCCTTAATTTGCACCATTAAAGAACAGTATACAAAGAACTTCACAAATCCACGTCAAGACCTTTTGAAGTTACTCCGCATTACAGATAATAATAAACATCTTACCTAATAAACAAGTATAAGTCAGACAGATAAAAGTTCAGAAGGAAACACAAACTTACGTTAGGATACCTAGAATTCCTGGGCCAACCATCAATAGCAACAATTATTCTTTGTCCTTCCAGTGTATCTGCTTGTCTTGTTTCTATTCGAATACGAGGAATCCTGCGATCAGCTGGTGTAAACAAGTGCCGCCTTGCCTATTAGCAGACAGAAAAAGGAACAAATAACTTCTAATTAAAATAACAACAATAATAAAAATCTACCCTTACAATAGCTTTATTACCTTACCTCTTTGATCTGTGATTTGGAAAGCATGCCACAGAATGGTCGCCAGTTTCGTTTTATAATGCCCACTACTTTTCCTGTAGGTCTCAGCATGCTCTTGTTATCAGAAGTCTTCAACTGGTACAAAACAAAGGGGTGAAAAAACACAGTTTTTTGAACTCGTTAACATGTTTGATTACAGCACCTATCTCAAACCTTGGTGGTAATAGGTTATGTTATCACTATAATGCCATAAACTCATATTATGGCTTCATAAACAGAACAATTTTAGTAATGTGACAAACCTTACCTCTGTAAGGATTTTTATGGACATAATTTCAGAACAAAGAACAACAGAAAAAAGATTCTGACGAAATGTTATCTTCTACTGTCTCAGCTTGCTCCCCGAGTATCCCCATTTTCTTTTCCAACCTATTCTTTTAATTTTTAATGAGTCTTTTTAATGTTGCTTGAAATTCTCCAGTAATTCTATACACCGCAATAAATATGTTCCCATGAAATTCAGTAGAAAGATTCTGTTTTCAAAGAAACAAATATTTTTTGGACAGGGTATATATACATGCGTACACACTAAGCAGAATTACTGCTAATAGCTGAATAGTATGTTACAACTGGTTCCAAATATATCCAATGCCATTAAAAGCTGACTCTCATTGTAATACTGTATCTGCTCCTATTCCAGCAACTCCTAATCTACACATTAGCATATAGCTTTGCATTTTGCAACCTGGCTACCACTCAGAAACATTGGAATTATGTAATTTAACAAAATAATCTGGGAATATCTGATAGGGATTAATACCCCTCAAAAAAGCATCCATTTTATACATGTACTCACATATCCAATGCAACTGTAGGACTAGAATAAACATTTAAGTTTCCAAGATTTTTTGAGATAATTACAGCTTTTAGGAAGCAGTATTAAAAAGATGCACAAATCTAAAACCTAATGGTCAGAATATTATAGATTTTGTCTCTCTCTTGACAAATGTTAAAAAAAACAAACAACATACAATGTTTTCTTTCTCCTCTTCAATTTCAACATCATCTTCATTCTGGCCATCATCTTGCAAGACCACTGAGGATGGTGCCACCCATTCATCTTTTGCCAACAACTCCACAGCTACAATATCTTCATGAACTGCTCGGTTTAGATGTTTAAGACCTTGTATAATTATCTGGATTTTTAAAGGACAAAATGAAAACGTTCACAATGATGGCAACAAAAGACCCAAATCAAAGCAGCATAATGGAAGAGTATATATGTACAACAGGCTCTGTACTCTAAAGAATGTTTAAAGGATTTTTTTTTCCACTCTTTAGGCTTATTTTCATACTGATATTACTTCAGGATTCCAACAGTCTCTCCAAAACCATCTCTTTTCACCGGACTTTAAAAAGATATAAAATAATCAGGCAATTCTTCTACTTTTGCAGGCTAGAGGCCTCCACATGCTACCAGGAAATTGGAGTTAAGAGTCAGAGAACATAAGAAGCACCTCCAGCTGCCACCAGCAATAGGGAGGGAAGAGACTGCTGCTGCTGCTTGGAAACAGTGTCTGTACAACTGTACCAACAGCTGTAGGGACAGAATCCAGTATCACAGAATCATCTAGGTTGGAAGAGACCTCCAAGATCACCTAGTCCAACCTCTGACCTAACACTAACAAGTCCTCCACTAAACCACATCACTAAGCTCTACATCTAAACGTCTTTTAAAGACCTCCAGGGATGGTGACTCAACCACTTCCCTGGGCAGCCCATTCCAATGCCTAACAACCCTTTCAGTAAAGAAGCTCTTCCTAACATCCAACCTAAACCTCCCCTGGCACAACTTTAGCCCATTCTCCCTCGTCCTGTCACCAGGCACGTGGGAGAATAGACCAACCCCCACCTCGCTACAGCCACCTTTAAGGTATCTGTAGAGTGCGATAAGGTCACCCCTGAGCCTCCTCTTCTCCAGACTGAACAAGCCCAGCTCCCTCAGCCACTCCTTTTAAGACTTGTTCTCCAGACCCCTCACCAGCTTCGTTGCCCTTCTCTGGACTCACTCAAGCACCTCCATGTCCTTCTTGTAGCGAGGGGCCCAAAACTGAACACAGTACTCGAGGTGAGGCCTTACCAGAGCCGAGTACAGGGGGCCAATCACTTCCCTAGCCCTGCTGCCCACACTGCTTCTTATGCAAGTTGTAGGCCTTCTGGGCCACCTGAGCACACTGCTGGCTCATATTCAGCCAACTATCAACCAATACTCCCAGGTCCTTCTCTACCAGGCAGCTTTCCAACCACTCATCTCCCAGCCTGTAGCTCTGCTTGGGGTTGTTGTGCCCCAGGTGCAGGACCCAGCACTTGGCCTTGTTGAACTTCATACAGTTGACCTCAGCCCATCGCTCCAGCCTATCCAGATCCTCCTGCAGAGCCTTCCTACCCTTGAGCAGATCGACACACGCGCCTAACTTGGTGTCATCTGCAAACTTACTGAGGGTGCACTCAATCCCCTCATCCAGATCATTGATAAAGATATTATAGAGGACTGGCCCCAGTACTGAGCCCTAGGGGACTCCACTAGTGACCGGCCTCCAATTGGATTTAACTCCATTCACCATGACTCTTTGGGCCTGGCTACCCAGCCAGTTTCTAACCCAACGAAGTGTATGCCAGTCCAAGCCAAGTCCAAGGTCAAAAGCCTTACTGAAATCAAGGTAGACCACATCCTTTCCCTCATCCACCAAGCGCGTCACTTTGTCATAGAAGGAGATCAGGCTCGTCAAGCAGGACCTGCCTTTCATAAACCCATGCTGACTGGGCCTGATCACCTGGTTGCCCTGCAAGTGACGCGTGATGACACTTAAGATAACCTGCTCCATGAGCTTCCCTGGCACTGAGGTCAAACTAACAGGCCTATAGTTCCCCAGGTCTGCCCTCCGGCCCTTCTTGTAGATGGGCGTCATGTTTGCTAGCCGCCAGTCGACCGGGACCTCCCCTGATAGCCAGGACTGCCAATAAATGATGGAAAGCGGCTTGGCCAGCTCCTCCACCAGTTCTCTCAGTACCCACGGGTGGATCCCATCTGGCCCCATCAACTTGCGTACATCCAAGTGTTGTAGCAGGTCGCCAACCATTTCCTCATGGATAGTGAGGGCCACATCCTGCTCCCCATCCCCTTCCACCAGCTCAGGGTAGTGGGTATCCAGAGAACAATTGGTCTTGCCGCTAAAGACTGAGGCAAAGAAGGCATTAAGCACCTCAGCATTTTCCTCATTTTTTGTAACTAAGTTTCCCCCCGCATCCAGTAAAGGGTGGAAATTCTCCTTAGTCCTCCTTTCTGTGTTGATGTATTCATAAAAACATTTTTTGTTATCTTTAAGGGCAGTAGCCAGATTGAGCTCCAGATGAGCTTTGGCCTTTCTAATTTTGTCCTTACAATTTTGTCCTAATTTTGTCCTTGTTCCTTACAACATCCTTATAATCCTTTTGAGTGGCCCACCCTCTTCTCCAAAGATCATAAACCCTCTTTTTTTCTCCTAAGCTCGAGCCACAACTCTCTGCTCAGCCAGGCCGGTCTCCTTCCGCGCCGGCTCGTCTTTGGGCACGTGGGAACAGACCGCTCCTGAGCCATTAAGATTTCCTTCTTGAGGAGTGCCCAGCCTTCCTGGACTCCTCTGCCCTTCAGAACCTCCTCCCAAGGGACTCTGCCAGCCAGTGTCCTGAACAGCTCAAAGTCAGCGCTCCGGAAGTCCAATACAGCGGTTTTACTGATCCCCTTCCTGGCTTCGCCAAGAATAGAGAACTGAACCATTTCGTGGTCACTCTGCCCAAGACAGCTCCTGACCACCACATCTCCCACCAGTCCGTCACTGTTTGTGAACAGAAGGTCTAGCGGGGCACCACCCCTGGTAGGCTCTCTAACCAGCTGCGTCAGGAAGCTATCTTCCACGCTCTCCAGAAACCTCCTAGACTGCTTTCTCTGTGCCGTGTTGTGCTTCCAGGATATGTCTGGGAAGTTGAAGTCCCCCACGAGGACAAGCGCTGACGATTTCACAACTTCTGCCAGCTGCCTATAGAACTCCTCATCCATCTCCTCATCCTGGTTTGGTGGTCTATAACAGACCCCCCTCCTCCCCCAGGATGCTTGCCTTGTTGGCCTTCCCGCTGATCCTAACCCATAGGGACTCAACCTTATCATTCCCAGCCTCAAGTTCCACAGCATCAAAACACTCTAATATAGAGAGCCACATCACCACCCCTTCTGTGCTGCCTGTCCCTTCTGAAAAGCCTATAGCCAGTCATTGCAGCGGTCCCAAGCAGGACAAACTTCTTGGAGGGGAACAGCCTGAAAATAGCAGGGCAAATAAAGCAAGAGAACCACACAAGGGCTCCCCACAGTTTTTCTCAAAATCCTCTGCAAAGTTGTTTCTCTTTCACCAAACATTTCAAATTGATTTAAGAAAAAATCTTATACCCAAGTCAACTGAAATAGTATTAAGAACTAAGATTCAGATTTTATTATATGTGTTTTATCAAACCACAAATTATACCTTTAAACAGATTACTATTTTTTTTCAAAAAGGGCATATTTGGTATTTCAGCAGTCTATGTCCACACAAACAAAGTAAAAAAATGATGTCAGAAGAACACAGAAGAGAAAAATTAATATAACGTTCCTTTTTAGCATCACAAATCACCATGAAAGAATTACATTTTAGGTCATTACTGACACTGACTAAAATTCACAGTGTGAAGTCAAAATAAAAATCTTACCTCTTTGTTTTCTTCAGCATCTCCATGAACCCAAACAGTAGCTTCAAGATAATTATCTCTGCTTGCCCTATAGGTTCCTTGGAGGTAAATACCAGATTTTATTCCTTGCTGCAATTTGCTAAGAGGAAGGTGTTCTGGGAAAATTATTTTGCCACTTTCTATTTCTTTCTTTAAGGGGAAAAAAAAAGAGAGTCTTTTGTATCTATAATAATTCCAAAACTGTCCTCAAAAACATGAAACTCAAGCTAGCAAACTACAAAATTATAACTATGTGTAGGAATGAACGTGCACAATAATGAAAAACTATTATTAAGCAGTCATTTTTTCTAATGAAGTATAAAATCATAAAGAACATAGAAATATAATAATGTTAGGAACATTTTTTCTCTTCCTGTTTGCCTGCAGTTACTTAAAAATGTACTGCACAAGTAAAATATGTATGTATGTTTACTTGTATATATTGACTAAATACATATTTGGTGAAGAAAATATTATCACAGTACTACATCGCAAAGAGTATAGCACACAGGGTAAGCAGCTGTATGAAACATGAAAACACACTACTAGGACTAAACTTTGAAACAGTTACTAAATTAAAGCTGAATGAATTGCAGATAACCCCTGAAAGTATCAGCTTGGCAGCCCTCTACTTTCTTCCCACTCCTGTGTGTCATAGAATCAAAGAACCACAGGCTACTTTGGGTTGGAAAGACCACCTATTTCCAAAACCCCTGCCATGGGCAGGGACATCTCCCACCAGACCAGGTTGCTCAAAGCCCCATCCAGCCTGGCCTTGAACACTTCCAGGGATGGGGCATCCACAGCTTCTCTGGGCAACCCGTGCCAGTGCCTCACCACCCTCAGAGGAAAGAATTTCTTCCTTAAATCTTATCTAAACCTACCCTCTTTTATTTTAAAGCCATTACTCCTTGATTTATCACTACACTCACTGACAGAGAGTCCCTCCCCAGCTTTCCTGTAGGTCCCCTTTAGGTACCGGAAGGCTGCTATAAGATGTCCCCAGAGCCGCCTTTTCTCCGGGCTGAACAATCCCGATTCCCTCAGCCTGTCTTCACAGGAGAGGTGCTCCAGGCCTTTGATCATCCTCGTGGCCCTCCTCTGGACTTGTTCTAACAGGCCCCTGTCCTTCTTGTGCTGGGGGCTCCAGAGCTGAATGCCATACTCCAGGTGGAGTCTCATGAGAGGAGAGCAGAGGGGGAAAACCACCTTTCTCAACCTGCTGGCCATGCTTCTTTTGATGCAGCCCAGGATACAGTTGACTTTCTGGGCTGCAAGTGCACATTGCTGGCTCATGTTGAGCTTCTCATCAACCAACACCCCCACGTTCTCCTCAGGGCTGCTCTCAATCCGTTCTGCACCCAGCCTGTATTTGTGCTTGGGACTGCCCCAGCCCAGATGCAGGACCTTGCACTTGGCCTTGTGTAACCTCATGGGGTTCACACAGGACCACCTCTCAAGCCTGTCCAGGTCCCTCTGGTGTGTTCCATGCCACTCTGTTAAAAGTAACTGACAATTAATCTTCCCTTTTCTTGGTGGCGTTAGTTTTCAGCTATGTTAATCTTACATGAGCACCTGAACCTTAATTCTGATAAACACGGGACAAAGGGAATAGACAGTGAAGTAACTCATCTTCAAGCTGCAGCATGCATTTCTGTCCACTGACCACTAAATCAGATATTTTGCTAGAAAATGCTTTTGATTAATAATAAATTAACACAAGCTTTCAAATAACAGACTAAACAACAACAACAAAAAAGATCAAATGGTTTGCAATAGACTTCTGAGGTTTTCAGTTTAGTTAAATTATTTCTAGTATTTATACAATTTGTTGAATCACTCATTAAGATTCTCAACCTCATATCAGTTACCTAAAGCAACTGGCTTTTCACAAATAAATAGGTGATACCTACTAATAAGCAAATAAGCAGCAGTAAAAATAGCTGCAATATTTTCTTTTCAGTTAGCAAGAAGTTGTATTGTCAAAAGAGTAATAAAGACCACAGTTTTAATTTTCTAAACTGATGCTAGTAGCCTGACATACAGCATCCAACAATAGACTGCAGAACATTTTACAAAATAAATTAAGCACAAAAGAGAATAAAGACATACCCCTTCATCAGATATGCAAGCAAGACGATCTACAAGATCAGGATTAGCTATCAAGCTTTTTATATACTCCTCACCTACAAAAGCACACACACAAATATTTATGCAAGAGAGGTAATGAATTTAGGTATGAAGACACTGCTGAAATAGTGTATCCATCCAATAAATTGAACATACATGCCATTTAACTTACATGTATAAGCAGTTATCCCTTCCTCAAGGGCTTTCTCTTTATTATTTCTGTCATTTGTTAGAAAGATAACTTGGATCTCCTCATTCTGCATTTTCTTCAAGTGTTCATTGTACCATTTTACTGCTACCCGAATGGCTCTGTCATTGCGGTCATTAGAACTTTCTCCTTGCTCTTGCTCTACGTATGTTTCTCTGAAGAAAAATACAAAGTGGAGGGGGTGGTAAGCAAACCAAAGTGAAAATAAATAATAAATAAATAAATAAATCCCAACATTTATCCGTAGTCACAACATCTTTTTCAGACAAACAAGATTAAGATTGTAAAGCCAAATGAATCACTGCTGTACCAATTTTTAAAACGTGTAACACTAAAGACCACTGAAGAGTTAGGAGACAGGAGGGTCAAGAAAAATAGCAAGGAAGTGTTAATTTCTTACACAACCTCCTCACTGACAATTGAACAGCACTCAAGATGAATACTCCTGTAACTGTGATACTGCTGCAATGGAAACTACTTACGAACACAAATAGAGGCAAATTAATTGCATCTTCATTTCTTAGACCCTTCTGTCACTACCTAACTAACAGATTTTTGAATTATCCTACAGATTGAGCTGGTATATTAATAAAGCATTAGAATATGTTTAAAAGGAACACTGAAATAGAAGAGCATTATTCCATTGTGCAGGTTAACACTATTGCCCGTAAAGTTTAGTCAATACCCTTTTCAGAATATGTATGTGCCTACAGCAGTTAAAAAATTAAAAAGCTCATGGAACATTCAATTATTTCCCAATAGGATTCTTTAGAAGTATATAGTGTTATGCACTAATTAGACCGACGTGTCCATCTAATTTATTTGCCTAGTTCACATGTTCCAGTTGTTTCCCAGCTTTTTAGTGGACATCTACACAACCTTATTATACCCTATTCTACACCTTACCGATGATGCTCGTTGGTGAAAGAATAGAAATGTTTTTCCGGGTTTCCAATCACGTCTCTAATTCGTTTGTACACCGGTGCACTCCGATTCCTGACTTCTTGCAAAACTGTCTGTAGCACAATGACATTCTTGATAACAGGATCTTCAAGTATATCAATCTGAGGAACAAAATGGAAATGCATCAGAATTGTACTTTTTTTCTGTCCAATAACAGGATTTGAAGTATTTGTTTGGTTAATATGCAAAAAACTAATGTATGCTAACATGCTATTCCTGCCTTTCTCTCTTGCCATTGGGAATATGAAGTGAATAATAAGCTGCACCCTTCTGCTTGTAGGCAAAAAGCTCAAATTGGATTTTTCAATCTCTTGTTTTTGTATTTTTTTCTTTTAAATTTAGCACCTTTTTTTTTTGTCTGCTCCTGACAGCCACAGTATATAACCATGTCCAAAAACCCATGCTCCTGTCAGGAGAAAAAGATGCATGCTTCATTTCTGAGCTTGTGGCAAGCAACTGTGTAAACCCACCTCCAAAAAGAGGCAAAGATGAGGTATAGCTGAAACAATTAAGAGCAACACCAGACCAAGCTTCTCTGATGGATGTTTAGATGACCTAGAACAATGTATATAGAGCAAGAAGTTTAATACTATTCTACACACAAGCGGAATTACCAGGCCAAGTGTTACTGTTGCAATCCTGTTCCAGTTGCTAGACAAAACCTTTTCCTGTTGTTACCAAGACTGCCTAATACCCTCTGCTCTGGTTCATAGTACTGCATCCTAGCAAGTTCTCAGAGTGCTCTACAACATATGCAAGCTTTACCAACAGACAATGAGAAGTTCACAGAGAACAGGCTGAAAACATCCACTCTCTTGCTGTTTTGCATGAAAACCCTTACTTACCGCTTTTAATATTGCTAACTGCTAAAACACGAGAGTGCTGTGCCCCTCTCCTGAGTAAGGAATGACAGCATTCAGGACCCACATCTTCCAGCCTCCAACATCTGCAGGGGATATTCTACGTTCTACTGATGTACTCAACAGTATTAAAACAAACAAACAAACAAATTAAATACTGAGCTTGAAAATTCACCATCTCCCAGCCTGCTGTACCATCTGTGTTGCCCAGACTCAAGCCACTATATAATTAGCGATGGGTTGCAGAGTTCATCCCAAACTCATGGAGCTGTACCTGGGATAACTTTGTAGGCTCTATTTATCACATGGAACCAACACCACGCTATAAAGCTTGCGGCAGTCCCTGAAGGACAGGAGGGGTATTTAGGACAACTCATATGGGCTACAAAACACAAGAGGCCACATGAGGATCCAGATCGCTGCTCTAGCGTCTGCTCACCCTCCCTGCCTGCCTTTCCACACCCACGCCAAACCAAATAATAACCGGGTTTCCACTCCCGGCGTTCAGACAGCAAAACCCTGTAAGGAGGAGGCAACCCAAAGCCAGGAGAAGAGGCAAGACAAGGGGAGCAGCTCCTCGGCCCGGGCTCAGCAGCCCCGGGGACGGGACGCGGGGTAATGGCGCCCACGGGGATTTAACAGCGGCCGGGGGGGAGCCCGGGGGGAGGCGTTGTGCTGTCCCCCGTCCCGGCTCACCTGGTGGAGGAGGAGGTTGGTGTCCGGCAGCAGGTAGTGCGGGCCGGGGCACAGGCTGCTGGCAGCGCCGCTGGGCCGCTCCTCCAAGACGCTGGGGCCGCCGTCGGGGCGCGGGGGGCAGAGCGGGCAGGCGGCGGCGCCGCAGGGGATATCGTCGCGGAGGTAGTGCTCCCGCACCACCTTCAGCACGGAACCAGCCCGGGTCCGCTTCAGGAAGGTCCGCGAGGTTAACATGGCGGCCAGCCGGCGGGCAGGCAGAAAGAGAGAGAGAGAGAGAGAGAGGGAGGGAGGAAGGGGGGGGGGAAGATGGCGGAGGTCGCGTCGCCGCGGTGATGGCGTCGCGCAGCCGCGCTGAGGGGGAGGCGGGAACGCGGCCGGGAGAGCGGTTGTGGGGCCGGTGGTGCTGTGTGGCGCCCGGCCGCCCCGGGGAGTCGGAGCCCACCCCTCTCTCGGTCCTCCAGAAGCGTGCGCTCGGCTGTGCGTCTCTGGAGCAAAACCCGCGGCCTGTCCCCGGTGGTGCGTAAGTAGATGCGGGTGCTGAGCGAACCCCGGAGCTCTGTAACGGCTCCGGACCCTGCAGAGCACCCCGGTCCTACCCCCTGCCCCGGGCAGGCATGGCCCCACCAGGGCAGGCAGCCCGGGGAACCCCCAGTGCCTCGGTTTTGGGAGGTACCCCTAAGGTACCAGGCACATCAGCCCGGTAAAAACAACAGGGATGAAGTTGGGCTTCAGGGGGTGCCTTCTCTGTTTTCTCGGCCCACTCGTGTTGTGCCCCTTGCTGGGTGACGCTCTCTGATGTTTTATGGCTTGGGGTTTCCTTGAATGCTCTTCTGGCAGTGTGAGAAGCAGGTGTGCCAGCAGTAGGCTTACTGAAGTCAAAGCCCTTGTTAGTATCGTTATTTTATAGTATCAAAACCCTTGTTAGTATCGTATATTAAAAGAGAGAGTCCTTGGGAAACCACCCTGTTTGGAACTTCTTAAAATGTCTTCCGTAAGTGAAGAAGAAATACATTACTATGATGTTGAGAAGTATTGCTTGTTTAGTTCATTTTCATAGTGACATCATGTCTTAACTGTTTTGCTTTTTTGCAGTTGACTCTTCAGGGGGTTCGTCTCAAAATATAACTTTAAAAAGTGTTTAAAATAGTGAAAGAAAATGTCACGTAAAAGCTCTAAGGAAATCAGGAAAGTAAACATCTCTAGCTCCTTGGAGTCTGAAGATATTAGCTTAGAAACCACCATCCCAACCGATGATCTCTCTTCCTCTGAAGAGAGGGAAGGTACTGTGAAAGTCACAAAGCAGCTGATCGAACGGAAAGAGTTGCTCCATAATCTTCAGCTGCTTAAAATAGAATTATCTCAGAAAAACTTGATGATTGATAACTTGAAAGTAGAATATTTGACCAAGGTAAGAAATGTTACGTTTCTTTCATCATACAATCGTTTCTTGTTTCTGCTGCTTTTAGAGTGTCGTAGAAGCTTGAGTTCTCAAAAGGATGTCTCAGAACTGTGTACTGGAATCCTACTTAGCGTTTTATTTGTTTATTTATTTAAAATAACAAAAGGAGGAAACAAAGGTACAGAAGATGTAACTGAGTTGTCCGAGGTGTTACACTTACAAATGGATGAGTTGGGATCACGTTAGGTCTATTTAGTTTTTTCCATTTCTAAAGTAAAAGGAAAAAGACCTGTTTTCTTTTTCAGAAACAGTAAATAATTTGCCACTGATGTGAAAAAGTTAATGGGGCTTTTAAGCTGAACTTGATGTAGGCTAGAAAAAGTCCTCTGAATGTTATAGAGTAATCTGTTAGTGAAGATGTAGCTAAAATATGCTACATAGTAATAATAATAATAGTAGGAGATTTTGTGTACAATTTCAATTAAGATGGGTGAAACTAAGAAAGGTTTTGTAAAAGTTTTGCAACATTTGTGTGAAGTCCAGGTTTACAACCTCTTGTACAACTGGTCATTTCACTGGTTTGTTGGCATAAGTTTAAGGTTACTTTGAAATCAGCCAAATAAGTAGCTATCTGGATGAAATAAGCAGTCGTAGAACTAAGTCTTTTTAATTTGGGGCAAAATCCGTATTGTATTTTGTGAAGCCTTAGCATATTTAGAGACTTTGTTAGACAATCATCTTTGTATTTCCAGTTCTCTGCTTTTTCTTAATAGTTGTAATTCTTTAAAATAAATGCTTAGCAAACAAACAAAAGGTAACTTATTTTCTGCATTTTATTTTCTTTAGATTGAAGAGCTGGAAGAGAAGCTTAATGATGCAATCCATCAAAAGCAGCTGTTGTCTTTACGACTGGATAGCCAGCTGGCATTACAGCAAGAAGACGCTAGGTATGACAAAGTAAAGCTAAAAACTTTAATAGTTTATTGATAGGAACTCAGATTAATTCACGCTAATGAAAAGTGGTGGTTATCAGTTGCAGGAATAGGATTTATTTTGCAGATTATACTAATATTTCCATTCTAAACAGTTCAGAATAAGTAAATTTTAATTCAGTTCTCACTTACTGAAGTCTGCGGTTTTGACTTTATTGTTATCTGCATTCAAAATTTAATAGGAACTTGTATAAGGGATGTTTTAAAAAACTGTAAAGAGCAAAAAGAGCAAGTAGAGGGAGCAGACTTTGAATCACTAAAATTGAATTTTTTATAACTGCTCAGCCTGTATGACTTAGGAAAGGTAAGGGCTTACCCTTAACACTTCCAGGGATTGCAGTTTGGTCAGAAATGCTTCATGTTAATGAGGCAGAAATTTACTTTTCTCCTTGCTCTTCTGCAGCATTTTGAATTAATCTATAGCTGAGAATAGACTGTCTAGCATAGCAGGCTTCCCCAGGTTACTTTGGCAATTAAATTTTTTAACACCTATAAGTGGTCTGTGAAGGGAGAACATTACTAAACTGTCTCATGTTACAGTAAAGAATACACCAACTCAGAGGATGTGACTAATTCAAAGTCATATTCTGTAATAATCCTGGAACAGATTTAGTGCTATAAAGCCAGATCTGAGATCAGCAGACTTTCAACCAAGAGCAGCTGATTGTTGGAGAAGTGTCTCTAATTCTGTATGGCTGTTTGCACAAGGGGGAATATTTTTGATTGCTCATAATAAATTATCTGAGATAAATAAATTATCTAACTCCCTAAAGTAGTAACGTTCAAAATACTAGTAATACTAGTGGGCATAAAAAGGTTGAATTGCTTTCCTTTCTTCACTTTTTTCATTAGTTGTCTGTTGCCTCAATTCTCATCCCTGTTTAACAGAATCATAGACTATCTATGGAAAACGTCTTTGTATGACTGCTTTGATGAGAAGTTTTCTTTTGAAAAAAGAATTGTCTTGTTATACTAATGATTAAATTTATGACTTCTAAAATAATTTAGAAGCTACTGCTTTTTGAAGAACAATTTAATTTGAATATGATTTGAAGTGTTACAGAAAAAAATAAAAAAAGACAGTTGCTTCTGATTTAAAAAAAAAAAAAAAGACAACTTCTGAAACATCTCTTGCTGAACATCCAGTTCTCTTGCTATACAGTACCTTGTCACTGGTGAGAATAGTGATGGCAGTGTTTTGAGTCCGGAAGTAACTTTGCTTGTTTAAACGTTTGTTGCTTTTTTTAAAGGACCCCGATTTGTATGTACAGGGCAGAACAGGTATTTACAGGATAGAGTATGAAGGGATGGATGTGTATGGAATAGACCATAAGTATGTATATTCTGACACTCAGAGAGACACGGGTTGAAGTTAATACAGCTTTATTTGGTGATTTATTAGTTCCTTGGATTTTGGAAATAAATTCTGCTTTTTAACCCTTTAATTGTCAAATTAAAACTAATTCATAAATTCAAGTCAGCACATATGGAGGTTAATTGTCACTTCACAGAATCAACATAGTATTTATTGTCAGTGACTTCGGGCTACTGTCAGTACAATTTTGCTGAACTGTGTGTGGGACTATGAAGCTCCTGTTTTTCTATTTATACGATGTCAGATGTGATTGTGTAACCATGGTGGTGTATACTCTTGCATTGATTTCCTAATCATACTCTAAATTTTCTCCTTTATGACACAAGCATAACTCCCTTGCTAGGATATCGTGCAGGTTTTTGACTTGTCTTACTGCTTCATGTCTTCTGTTTTCAAATCAATCTTAAAGAAAACATCAAGCTCTAATGAAACAAGAAATGGAAACTATTTTATTGAGACAAAAGCAGCTGGAGGAAACAAATCATCAGTTAAGAGAGAGGGCTGGAGATATCCGTCGGAGCTTGCGAGGCTTGGAATTAACAGATGACTGCTATGAGAAGCTAAAGTCTCTGCCTGAAGATCAGCTTTCCATCCCTGAATATTTTTCTGTGAGTATTGTGTCCTGTGTTGGCTTGGAATAGACCTGTGTGCATGGTCTGGTTGGGATGGCATTAACTTTCTTCATGGTAGCCTACATCCTCCTGTGTTCTGGATTTGTGGCTAAAACAGTGTTGATAACACACCAGCGTTTTGGCTGTTCCTGGTGATTGTGGTGTCAAGGCCCTCTCTTTCCCTGCTTTGACTCCTGCCTAAGGTGATCAAGCTAGGGGTGATCATGAGTGTCAGAGGAGACACAGCTGGGACAAGTGACCTAAATTGGTCAAAGGCTTGTATACATAGTGTCATGCTTGGCAACATAAACTGAAGGCAGAGGAAGAAGGTTGGGGGATGGGAGTGGTGATGGCTGCTTCAAAGGTCGCTGTCACTCAGAGACTGGCTGTGTACTGGTCTGTTTGTGGGAGGTGATGACTGTTTTTGCATTGTTTTTTTTTTCTTCCAAATTCCCCTTTCATTTTCTGGTATTAAACTGTGGAGAAAACTTCCCGTTCTCTCCACTGTCCTGCCTCAAGTGGGGGCAGGGAGGGTGTGAGCAAGTATATGGGAATACGACTGCTGGCCAGGCCAACCCACCACAAGCTGTAAACTGCTTTTATTTGAAATCAAAGGGATCTACAGATTGTAGAAGCCATTCTGGATGTCTAGAGTTCTTATTCTTCCTTAGCTAGAAATGAAAGACTTTTGTGCAGATGTGCATTTGGATCAATCCATTCTGATTGGATTCCAGTAAAGAAGAGAACCTTTTAATCCCAGACTCTGATCGCTTGAAGAGTTGAACTGCTGATAAGAGAGTAACACAAATGGGGTGTTTCAATTAAATGGTGAGCAATGACACGTCGGTGATCTGGAATACAGCAGGGTGAAAATAGGAATTTGAAACTCAGCTTTGCCAGCGAGTTAGGATGGTTCTTGCAAACATCTCTTGCTTCTCTCATGCTTTCAATCTGGTGTTTTCTTGTCTCTGACTAAATACAGAAGATAAAGAGTAGCTTAAATTATGCTTTAGTTCTGACTTCCTTGCTTTAAGAAGTTTGTTAATTCTGGATCATGGGTAAATTTAGGGGAGAGGGAGCAGTATTCAGCTAGCAGTAAAAAGGCAATGTTCTCACAGACTATGGACATGTCCAGAACACCCTGGGCTCACTTTTGAGAATGCAAAGGGTTTAGATATGTAACTCTGAGTCACCAAAGTGCTAGTATTGTACTTACCTATAGAGGCAGTTATTAAGGAAGGTGTAATTAACATGATTTTAAAAGGCTTAGTGTGCTAGTTGAGTTATAAATACTGTGTGAGTGAGCTCTCTTGTTGGATGGAAGTCATCATACACCGTATTCTAGACTTGTACAGAGAAATAAAGCCTATCATCCTTAGCCAAAGATGTTCTTGGGAACATCTCTTTCAGAAGTTCCAAAACTTGGACTTCTGAAAGTACTAGGAAAATTTTAAGGCTCTGAGTGATAAACAAAAATGCTTAGGTTGGAGCCTACTAGGTTACTACCCCCTAACTGTCTCTTCCACCCCTTATCCTTTATATAAAGTATTTGAAGGTTGTTTGTTTTGTTGATTCCTGCACTACCATGGTTGACAAAACAGACCTTAAACAGAAACTAAACTCCATGTCAGCTTGCTTGAAATTGGTGTGCAGGAAGCTCCCCTCCTTCAAGAACTGATTGACAGGCAGTTTAAAAGCCTGTGTCGCTGAGCAGGACAGGCATCAGGAATTAATGGCCTTGCCAACTGCTTTAAGTGAAGCTGTCACAGTATGATTAAAGTGCTTGGACTGTGTTTGTGAGTAGAAGGGGGTTCTCAAAAAGCTGTGAAGTGAGAGTGGTAAGAGCCACCTTCTACCCCAATCTACCTTCTACCTTTATTTTCCTTTTGCATTCAGCCAAGTGCTTGGTGACCCAGACTCCACTTCACTAAAGCCCCTTTCCTCCTTACACATATGTCATCTGGTTCTTTTGAAGAACTGCTGGTCTTGGTCTTTTTTTTTTTTTTTCCTCCTCCCGGGAGAAGATATTCTGAAGATATACTGTAGTAAGATGCTCTTTTCTGCTTGTTCTCCCAACTTTTTTCACAACGGGATCAGTGTGAACCTCAGCGTACCACTTAAGCCCAGGGCTTGCTTATCATTACTTTGAGTTATTCAGCTGATACGGACACTGGGAGGGTACAAAGATGTTTTACATGGCCTGTCTGTGTATCCATTTGACTCCTGGAGGCTAGGAAAGGATGTTGAGAAGAAAGTGATTTCTTCTGATGCTCTTCTCAGCTTTGCTCACCTAAGGAAGAACAGTGTGTTACTCAGGCAGATAAAATGTCTGGATGCAGATTTATGCGCAGACCAATAGTATAGCCTATTGATATTAGGGTAAACTTCTCTTGGCAAGAAAGGGTTCTACTTAGAGAAAATTTGAGCAAGAAATCTCCAGACTTGAAGATGAGAACTTTTTTCTATTTATCAGCATTAAAATACTGCCTTCCAATTCTTCAGGATGCAAGCAAATTTATATACCATGCATATACTTGATTTGCAACAGGGACAAACAGCAGGAGTACAGTTTGAAATACAGATATTGCAAACTTAAAATACTAGAATTAAAACAAATGTGAGATGTTTTTCTCTTTTCTTCCACAAAGGGGTGCAATAGTGACATGTTAGAGCTAAGGCTAAGCAATGTTCATCCTGGATGACGATGACAAATTTAAGGTGATAACAAATTACAAGTATTTTAAGCACCTTTCTTTCTTATTGTTGTTTTTGTTGGTTTGTTTTCAACTTGTATGTAAAAACTTAGATTTTTTTTCATCACTTTTGAAAATTATTTTAAAGAAATGGCATATGTGAAACTTTAAAGCACTTCAGGGCACTGAACTGGTGCTTGGCAGCTGAATCACTTAACGTTCTCAATAAAGTTGTGAGCATTTTATGTACGCATCTGTGTTTTAAAAAAAAATTGTTTAAATGAGTCAGTCTGCAGTTATGTCTCAATTGTTCAGTTTTAAGTAGGCTAGAAAGGTAAGTAAAAGCTACGTTTTCCTTCTGAACCCTGAAGGGGGAAAAAAGCTGTTAAAAATGGTTTCTTCTTATTCAGATAGGTTTGATTTTAATCACTGCGTCTTTTGTTTGTATCATTTTTGCTGCCTACAGCTGACCTGCTCTCTTCTTTTAGAAGGTGCTTAACTGTAGCATCTGCTTTCATGTAACTTCATTTGACAGGTGCCAAATTTTCCCTTCTTTTGCACCCACCAATTTGTAGCCAAACTAGCTGTTGTGGTTTAACCCAGCAGGCAACTAAGCACCACACAGCTGCTCACTCAGTAATCCACTGCCCTGCCCAAGTTGAATGGGGGGGACAACCAGAGACTCATGGGTTGAGATAAAGACAGTTTAATAGGACAGAAAAGGGAGGGAAAATAATGGTAATAATTATGATAAGGAATGCACAAAACAAGTGATGCACAATGCAGTTGCTCACCGCCCACTGACCAATAGTGCCCAGCCAGACCCTGAGCAGCCTGCCCCAGCCCACTCCCTCCAGCTCCCTCCAGCATGCAGCTGTGTGGTATGGGACATCCCTTTGGCCAGTTTGGGCCAGCTGTCCTGCCTGTGTCCGCTCCC
Organism: Anser cygnoides; assembly: GCF_040182565.1. Lineage (NCBI taxonomy): Eukaryota > Metazoa > Chordata > Aves > Anseriformes > Anatidae > Anser > Anser cygnoides. The sequence goes on along the minus strand of NC_089873.1, from coordinate 169,116,310 downwards.
AGTTTCTGGTACACCCCCAGCCTCCTCACTGGCAGGGCAGTGTGAGGAGCTGGGAAGTCGTTGGCTCTGTGCAGTCATTGCTCTGCAACAACTAAACATCAGCGTGTTATCAGCATTGTTCTCATCCTATATCCAAACCACAGCACCATACCAGCTGTGTAACAGGATGACAATTAACTCTATCCTAGCTGAAACCAGGACACTAGGTTTCCATAAAGGTTTTTTTTTTTTAAAGTGCTTTTATTGGTGACAACAAAGCTTTTTAAGAAAAATAATTTAAAAATTTTATAATCGGTTTTGGGAGGGGCAGGGGGGAGGTTTGCTTGAAATTCAGTGTACAACTTCAGATACAATCAGACTAATTCCGAAAGAATCTGGACAGATAGAAGCTGTAGTTAAATTGTACATACTTACTTCATTGCATGCACATTTCTAAAGCATTTTTGTAAGGATGTAGTTGAAGCCTGGAGTAGGTCAGAAAGAAGCCACAAAACTAACTTCACTGTTTAATTTCATGTGAACCTGTTAGAAGCAATGTGATTTCACAGACACACGTGAAAAAATACTCCTTAAATATTGTAGGACTAGAATACTGCATGAATAAAATAGTAGTGAAACAATAAAGCAAGAAAATTAAGTTAGTTCACTTAAAATGAAAATACAACTTGTAGTAGAACTGTGGCATGTGACAGTTGAATTTGTCATTTGAAATATTTGGAACACGAAGAAAATTGTCATACCATATCTTGGGTTAAATTGGATTAGTTTTAAAAATCTATCACTTAGGAGGGAAATTAAGGATGTAAGTAAACAGCCATAACAAATTGAAAATCCCTTGGACACTTCTCATTATCTCCTGCTAATTACAGCGCAATGGAGGCCAGCCTTCCTGCATGGAAATGTTTGATTGTTCTTGAACACTGATTTTATCTATACTTTTTTACTTGCATTTCTTATTTATGCATATATAAAATAAAATATTAGTGGTGGGAGGGGGCACAGTAGTTTTTGCCTGAAAATGCAAAGTAATCTATTCATCCCCCTAAATCCCTAAATAAACATTTTAAGGTAGGAAGTTAATCCAGAAGTTGTAGTGGGGGGGGAGTACTAAGTACTGCCATAAAGGCTCTTTCTTCTTTGCGTTTTCCTTTGTTTTTTATTGTTAACTTTGTGTTTTTAATACTGACTTTTTTTGTGTCTGTTTTCGTTCAGTAGAAGTGTTCTGGGAAAGCTTTATAAATCTGACAATTTTTTTTTATCAGAGGCTACGCTTATGATGGGAGTGGGGTGGCGTGGGATAAGGAAGGAGTATATGTTAAATAGATTTAAAAAAAATCCTTTTATAAGACTTTCCAGTGCCAATTGTGCAGGGGCGCATTTGTGTTTATGCCGGAAGTATTTATACTGTATGTATGAGGTTTTTTTTCTTCCAAAATGTGTTGTATAGTAAGCCTAGAATGATAACTGTAATTCTGGGACATATCCCCTTGGAATAGGGTAAAATCCACATCCCCAGTCTCGGGGTGTGTTAGCTAATTTCAGTCTAAGTTTCTTCAAGCCTCCCATTTTCTGTCTTCAGCTGTGGGGTTTTGCCACAGTGTTGGTGAGCTGGTTTAGGCAGCTGGCTGGATTGTAAAGCAGCTTTTGTTGCTATTTGGATGGTGCGAGGGGGTGTTTTTGGGGGCAAGGGTGCTGAGAATTAACTGTGTTTGGTTTAGATAGGATATAGTTCTACAGAAGCTGAAACCCAAGCTTTCCAGTCGTTTCCTTCAGGATTCATCTCACAAAACCCAAATGGACTGGTAGTGTAGTTTCATGATGCAGCTGAACCCACAGAGCACCACGTTACTGCTGGAAGTGTGTGGGTGGTGGTGGTGTGGTCAGACTTCTGGTGGTGTGCTGTGCTCGCTTCTTTGCTTGCTCTTGTGTTTTTTCTTGGTGTACAGGGAGCAGATTGAACACACTGAACAGGCAGAAAACAAAGCTCATCTCTCTCCTTGGCTTCCTACCCCGCAAAAAATGTATATTGTCTCAGGAGGGTTAGCAAATTAAGCTGGTTTACTGCTAATCAAATAGGCTTTGGAATTGGCACAAGTAGAGGGGGCAACCATGTGCTCCCCTTCCAGCTGTATTTTTATTTTTTTTTTTTTGCTTGGTCAGCATGGTGGTTTTACTCGGGTGCGCAGCCAAGCTCCACCACAACCGCTCTCTCACTCCCCCTCCTCAAAGAGGAACGGGGAGAAAATAAGATGAAAAGGGCTCAAGGGTTGAGATGAGGACGAGGAGATCTCACAGTAATTATCGTGACAGGCAAAACAGACTCAGCATAGGGAGATAGTAAGATTTATTGCCTATTACTAACAAGCTAGAGAAGCGAGAAACAAAGGAAAGAAACCAAAAGCACCTTCCCCCCCATCCACCCTCTTCCACCTCCTCCCCCCGAGCGGCGCAGGGGAACGGGGGAACGGGGGTTATGGTCAGTCTATAGCGCTTCTTCTCTGCCGCTCCTTCTCGGTCACTCTCGTCCCCTGTGCTGTGGGGTCCCTCCCACGGGATGCAGTCCTTGCTGAACTGATCTGGTGTGGGCTTCCCACAGGCTGCAGCTCTTCAGGAACTGCTCCAGATATGGGTCCGTACCATGGGGTCCATCCCTCAGGAGCAAACTGCTCCAGCCTGGATCCCCCACAGGCAGCAGCTCCTGCCAGGTCACCTGCTCCTGCGTGGGCTCCTCTCCACGGGCTACAGGTCCACCCTGGAATCGGCTCTGGCGGGGGTCTTCCAAAGGCCGCAGCCTCCGTCGGTGCAGGTCCACCTGCTCCACCGTGGTCTCCTCCACGGGCTGCAGGGTGGAACCCTGCTCCACCGTGGTACTCCTTGGGCTGCAGGGGGACAGCCTGCTTCACCATGGTCCTCACCACAGGCCGCAGGGGACTTCTGCTCCGGCACCTGGAGCACCTCTCCCCCTCCTTCTTCACTGACCTTGGCGCCTGCAAGGCTGTTCCTCACTCCTCTCACTCTCCCAGCTGCTGTGTGGCGCAGCGTTTTTTTTTTTTTTTTCCCCTGTCTTAAATATGTTCTCACAGAGGCGCAAAACAACATCGCCTATTGGCTCAGCTCTGGTCAGCAGTGGGGCCCTTACCTAACATGGGGCAGCTTATGGATTCTTCTCACAGAAGCCACCCCTATGGCCCCCTGCTACCAAAACCTTGCCACGTAAACCCACTACAGTCAGCCAGACTGGGCACTGCCTCCATTGAACAAAAATGTATATCTTTAGCTTTTTTTTTTTTTAAGTACCAAGCACAAATTGATTATTTCTTAGCTGCTTTTTTCAAAGGCTGAAGAAAGTTACTGTCTTTAGTTTAACCCCCCAACCCAGGTTCCTGGTATGCACTATTTTATGAATATGAAAATATTGAGCTGACTTGTTTTGGAGATTGTAATACTGCAATTTTGTCAGTCTGAATTTTAAATATATATTTTGTTCTTTTAGATTCGATTCTACGAAGTAGTCCATTCCTTGAGAAAAGAGCTAAGTGACCTACAGGCGAAAAAGGAGACCCTAACAGAAGAACTAAGCGGGTACAAATCCCAACTGAAGTGTGTGACGGAGGTCTGTGTACTTTAATTGTATCAGTTAAGAAACTGTGTAAATATATATATACTTGTATGTGTCATAGAATCATAGGGACACACATCTCTCAACAGATATTACTACGTATAAACTTGCTCCAAATCATGTATATGATACAAAAGTTTTTTGGATAAAATTTAGTTTGGGGGATGGATAGAGAGCAAAAGTGCTGTCTATGTGCTTGTATAACAGTTAATTTTATATTATTGCTACCCTGCAAGATCTACTTACAAGCTTACTGCTGTTAAGGTGTAAGACATAGCTCTTACCAGTTTTGTCATGCTCTTTGATGGTAAAGTTCAGATAGGTGAAGCTGAGACAGCAGATTTATCCATGAGTAGTCAAAGACACAAATGATCAGCATATAGTTTTCAACATGGTGGTCCTGTTAAAAATTTGCTTCACCTTCTGTTTTCACAATATATAAATAACATTTTTTTGCATTCTTTGGTGCTACATCTTCTCTGTTATGCTCTTCATATATTTTTGTTTTCTAATTTATCTTTCTACTAAACAGACAATTTGATTTTGGGTAAGATAAATACCTAAAGTAGAGAAAAGTTATCTAGATATATTTAGGCTTTGTTTTCAGACTAAAGAAGTTGAAACAATATAAGGAGAATATTAGTATTTATAAATACCTTAAAAAACAGCATTCTCCTTATACAGCTAGGATGTTGATTAGTTTTGTATTGTAGCTTAGTTCTGCATAAATCTGGAGCTTCAGCTACCCAGACTATATTTATCTAAATCATGGCTGACAGGGACTTAAATGCCACTGTCATTTCATTACTTCTGAAATTATCCTTCAGTTACCACATCTTTTTTTTCTTTTTTTTTTCCTTTAAAATTTACTTATGGAATAATCAAGTGTAAAGACATGGTAAATCATGCAGGGTTGTCCTGTGAAAATGGTGTTTTCATTTTTCTTCTTGATTGAATTTGGCAAAAAAAAAAGTCAATAAAATTTTCTCATTTATATGCTTCAGCATTAGTTTATGCTCATCTCTGATCATATTTGAAATCAGATTAATGATGTTGACTTTGATTTACAAGGGCACTTTCATTCACTGTACACTTAATGTGCCCTGACTTAGTAAATTCTATAGGAGTATTTCATACTTGTGAGATTTAGTTGACATCCATGTTAATTTTTGCTGCAGCGATTAAATGCAGTAGTAGGTGATTAAAATTGTGCTAGAAAACACAATTGTTACAGACCTTTGGTACAGACCTTTCTTTAATGTGGAGGTTTCTCTGTTTTTTGTTGTTTTTTTTTAACCACACGATGGCACTATCCACCTTTCCCACTGATTTATTTTTCAAACATTGAAGTTTGCTGTGATTTTCTTCTGATGCTGATGAGAAAGCACTAGACCTTATCTGTGTTAAATTGAGGTGGTTGTTTTTGCTTATACACCGTTTACATAATCATTCTTAACCTGGGAGATAATTAGTGAGATTAAGTACCTTATTTAAAAAAAAAAAATCCGAAAAGAGATCCAGATGTTGAAATGTCACAAGTTTTACAGTTACTAATAAAAATAAGTCTTTAGGACTCATTTCCTTTTCTCTGAAATCTCATTTCCTAGGTTTCAGATAAGATCGCTTAGTACATTTGGAATAACTTGTAGGGTTGAGTTTAATGTAAAGTTTTCCCCCTGTCCATTATGTGTAGAGGTGACATGTTTTGGAATTTTAATGAATGTGGCCTGATACTGGTATTTTATGTACGGAGAGGCACGAGTCTCGGTATTTTGCTTCTAGCAAGTTCAGATTTGACCCAACGATGAATATCACCGTAACAAGGTACCTCAGTTTGTTTCCTGCAAGGCAAGAGGAGCATCAAAATGTGAGGGTACTTTAGAATCTCTAATGTACTTAGTACACTAAAGCTAATATACACCAGCATTTTTTGCAGCATACAAATAAATGGTTTCAATGTGTACTGTTGGGGTTAACTTTGTCACTTGAACTCCTTTGATACGGTCAGGCGTCACTACAAGGAAATATATCAACAGGAAATAAAACACAGTTTCATTCAGTTTTATTTAATCTCTTGCACCCTTTTACTACTTTTGTGTAATAATCATTCTTTATTTCCAATTGCATGAAATACAGTTGCTGAAGTTCCTTGCCTATGATTAAAAAAACTTTACGCTCTTTGAATGCTTCCTCTGGTTTCCTGTCCGATGTTTCTTACCGCTTAAGTTTTCTCTGACGGTTGTATTTCTTTTATCTATGCTACTCATAAACTGAAACCAAACACTTTGTTAAAAACTTCTTTAAGAAACTACAAATGCAGATTTTTGAAATACAGTCATCACTGAAGTTGATCTTTTTTTTTTTTTCCTGTAAGAATAAACCGCTTCCTATAAGGTACTCCCTTTTTGTTTTCAGTATTGCAAATGATTATGGCTCTTCCTAAGTAGTTTCACTTTCCTTTTTTCCCCTTTGTAGAAACATGGAAAGGAACTAAAATATGTGCATATCTCCAATCTTTCTATTAACTAGAAATAGTCTTGGGCAAAGAGGAGCTTGCTGGCTTTTCTGGCTGTTCACAGAAACACTAGATCTGCATAGGTTTTATATTTGTAGATATTCACTCAGAAATAAAGACATAAGAAATATGAGAATATTAGCTATAGACTCGCAGGAAATCTATCTAGCCAGTACAGAATTGAGGTGGGTTATCAGGGAGTGTAGTAATACGACGAGGAGTAATGGCTTAAACTAAAAGAGGGGAGATTAAGTAAAAAATATCTCTCATATCTACTCTAAAAGGGTGGCAAGGCACTGGACCAGGTTGCCCAGAGAAGCTGTGGATGCCCCATCCCTGGAAGTGTTCAAGGCCAGGCTGGATGAGGCTTTGAGCAACCTGGTCTGGTGGGAGGTGTCCCTGCCCACGGCAGGGGGGTTGGAGCTAGATGAGTTGCTTAGGAAGGAGCTCATTCGGCACAACAGATGTAGCCTTACACAAAAATGAGTACTGGGAAACTCAGTACAGTTACCTGGTGTTATAGCCACGCAGCCAACTGAGCTTTTAAATCTCCAGCTGCACTAGCTAGGAACCTTGCTTCTGTAAAAACTAAATTGTCATTGTAGCCTTGTAAAAGAACTAATTGACAAATCTGCATCTTCTTTCTCTATAGGCAATTTCATAAAATAATGTGTACGAGAAAAAAAATTATTTCTGATTTCAGGCTACAAAAGGCATCTTTTAAGTATTTATCACCTGTGTTTGTGCCCTTAGGTATATGAAAACATACTCTCCTTGCTCAGAAGGGGCTGGAGGTCTTAAGTGTTTATCAGCCTCTGTTAACACTCATTTAATTCCCCGTATGCAGAGCAGTAAGAGCAAGAAACTTACAACTTTGCTACAGAGTTTTCTTGTTGATTGTCTGTCGCTGCTCTCAGTTAGCACTTAATCAAAGCCTGCTCAATCTGTAGCACAGACCCAGTAGGGTGGCGAGCTGCTTCTGAGGACTGGTAGCGAAAGAAAGGAGTTTGAAGACTGTTTTCTAGCACTGCAACATAATCTGATAAACACATCTGGTGTCAAAAGATCTTTGCCTCTATTTTCTGTTTTTAAAGTGATTGATATTTAAAGTGATTGAAGTAGTTCAGCAGTACGACCACTTTGTTGATGGCTGTCTTTATATAATCATTGCATCTTGTGATTTAGATTGGTACAATTCCCTTGGTTCCAGGTTCAGCAGCAACAGTCCTGGCGGGAGGCGGTGGAACTTGTAAAAGTGCTGTTCTTGTATTTAAGTGCTGGTGGATCTCTTATCAGATGTATAGGACAGCCTTCTTTCAGTTCTCCTTTTACAGTGCTCAGTACTTCAAGTATGAATGACGTTGGCATTGCCACCTTTGGAGGTACGGGTAGAAAAAGAAAGTCCAGGTATAGAGCTAGATTACCAGGAGCTTGCCAGAAATGAAACCAACTTCTGATGTGGGTGTTGCCATGCTGAACAGCAGCCTACTATTTTCAGAGTCATTTGATTCCAGAGTGGTTAGAGCCTTTACTCAAACTGGTGTAATTTACTTCTCTCTTTCTCCCTCTCTCTCAAGACTGAGAGTCCAAGAAGGAAATTCTACTTTTCTTTGTAGCTCTAGAAGATGAAGTATTGCTTTCTTCATTTTGGCTGCAAGTTTCTTGGCAATGTTTTCCAGGAATTCAGTCCTGATACAATTTTATCAGGTCTTCCTTTCTGTAGCTATAACCCTTTTTCTGTAAAGTTGCCTTCTGGACTTGTAATCAAATTTATAGTTTGACGGTTATCTAAAAGCTTTGGGTAGCTGAAAGACAAAGTTGGGTGTATGTAGGCCAAAGGTCTTTTCTAAGACCTTGTCTCTGAATTGGGATTAGTAGCTGTCAGGTTTTGCTAGACAGATCTTATAATTTTCTGTGTGATAATGTTTCCCAGCTGGAGGAAAAACATTTCTATAGCCTTCAAAGAACGAACTAAGCTATTGCATCCAAAGGGTCAGTTGGCACTAGATGTGTCTGGCTGTGTTGTAAAATCGAGGCTGCTATTGCCACTCCAGAAACACCATGTTCACTAAGATTTCTGCTGAAGGTTTCACATCTGTAGCTAGAGACTGCACGCTAGAAGCCTTCCCCAGACACCAGTTCTTTCAAGTGGTGCTTTGATTACTTGTCCCTTCCAGAGAACAATGCGGAGGCCAAATAAAGCTTCAGTTCTAGGTTAACTGTGTGTCTCCTTTCCTTCATTATTGTTAATGTTTATCTCGTACAGGAAGAAAGCTGCAAAGAAAATTTTTCTACCAATAACTGTTAGCTCAGGGCAGCAATTTCACACTTTCAAGCCTCAGGAAAACTCATATATCTACTGAAATTCTTTCATATCTAATGTTCTTCTACCTCTTGATATAAAACTGTGACTTGTATAGATTGCTAGTTATTGTTCAGAAGGAGCAAATGGCTTAATTCTGGTATCTAATGCAATGATCACAAGGATTTTTTCACCTGAGAACATTTAAGTGAAGAGTAGATTCTCATCAACTCAGATCCAGAGAAAAAGAGCTCATTATTTCCCCCCAATTTCTTTTGCAGGAAAGGCATTTATGCTAAATCTCTTCATCCTTACCTTTCTTGCAGAACTCCACTGTTTTGAAAGTAGATCAACGTTTTCATTTATCATTTTTAATGGCAGGTAATGTCCTATCTACAATCCTTGGCAGATTACCAATTTCATACCAACATACTAGAACAGATGTTTTATTCATCCAATTATGTGTAACGTTTTCCTGTCATTTGGGCAGTTGTATTCAGATAAATACTGTATTGACCAATAAACAAATTGAAACAAAATGCCATTTTTACTAAGTAGCAGCAGCTCATCCAGATAATGAAGGAGTTTACACATCACAATGATATAGTAGCTTTACATTTGCAGAGGTTTTTAGGTACTTTAGAATATGAATAGAAAGTGCTGGCTCGTGTGAGTGATCCTTCAAAGATGAAGTTCTTTGAAATAAGCTTTTTAAAAGCAGGATCACTTTCTTTCACAGGCTTATCTGTCGATAGTGTGAAGTCATACTACCTTTACTTGATTGGCTGATGAATCTTTTCCCTGCGTTTTTGTTGTTTATCTTCTCATCCCCACAGGCCTTTCAAAAGATCAGCAAATCCCTAGCATGTATTATGTCTCACTGAATTTGTTCAAAAAGTATGTCATCCACGTTTTGTACTTGGAATTTAGGTAGGCGTTTGCTTCAGTGACTACCCTAAGTTGCTCTTCATTCCAGATGGAGGATAAAAGCGAAGCTTAATGTCATAAAACTGAGGTCTGTCATTATATCTTTAGTTTCTGTATCTGCTTTGGGTTTAAAATGGTGCAGATTATGTAAGATTAGAATCGCTTCCTTGAAACAGCCTCCTATCAACAGTATTTGTAAAGAAAATGGAAACACTTTTTGGTAGGGACTACTTCTCGTGCTCTCTAGAAACCCTCTGTTCTGGTTAAACACTGGGTCTGTTGGACATTTCTATTAATTTTTTAGGCAATGTATGTCTGCCCATCTCATATAGCACAAGTTCATTTGTTTTAACCACCTCATTTGTCTGAGTTGCTACTCTGTGCAGTAGTAAAAGTTAGTAAGAAGCTGAAGAAAAGCCATGCGTTGTTGGTAAGATCACCATAATCACGTTCCATTGCAAGTAAGTAATGTTTATCCTTTAAATTTTGTTAAGGTTTGTCGGCTTATTTAAACAAGTTATTTTTATTTATTGGTGTTATTTCCAGTTCAAGTCCTCAAAAGTGTATCTTGATCCATTTTAAAGCCCACTTTCTGCTTCAGCAGGACAAAGCTATTCATCAGGACATCCAAGCTATCTCTTGGAGATAAATTGAAAGATAAAGATGTTCCAGTGCAGAGATCTTAAAATCAGTTCAGGGTATGAATGTTGTTATAAACCAAGTTAACTTCATCGCATTCAAAGCAGAGCTTATTCTTCCTAAGCGCAGGCAGCTTGATTGCTTGTATTTAAGATGTATTGCTATAGAAGACCAGAAGTCTGTTTATCTGCTACCTGGAGTTATGCATACTGTAGACTTTTCTCTGTGTTAGTGTATAGCCTGAATGTTTGACTTGCCTCGTTGCTTCTTTTTCCTGTGGTTAAAACGCACCTTTGACACTTGAAAGATCAGGTAATTGGAAAACAGAGGCTTATGCAGTAGAATTAGTATTTCTTCAAGAATTACCGTAAATCCTTAAAAACAAAAAGACCAAAAAAAAGCCCCATCTATGTTTAATAATCTGTTTAAGTGTTTGATAGTTGAAATATGTCTTGGTATCACTTTTCAAAAGTAGACTTTAACTTTCCCACATCACCTGAGATATCTTGTTGTTGCTTGACATTATCGTGGCATTAACAACTGATTTGTTGAGTAAAATTCAAATCGTGTTTTAAGTCTCAGGTGTTAGAAGGTACAAATTTTGTAGATATTTAACTTTTAATCGATGCTTTAGAGATGTTCATGACAGATTTGTCTGGAGATGTGCTTGGAAATACATCTGTAGTTCACCAATTTTAATTTTATACTTCTGGTAATTGTCTTCTAGGTGCTAAATCTGTAAGACTGTAGGAGTTTTAATAGCCCACTCTGTGAGTGGTGTATAAATTTCAGCATGATATTAGCATCAGAATGGCACAGGATGATATCTACAAAGGAATTACATCAAAACTTAACCTTTCAGTTTGCACGTAACTTTCAAGTGCCCTTACCACCCTATCCTATTGCAAGATGAGTCATGTTTGTGCTCGTATAGTCCTGCCTTGCTTAATGTATGTCATTAATTACTATAAACCTAAAAATAAGCATTAGGATGAATAACAATTGTGTCTATAAATTACACATTCTTACTGATTTGTCAAAATTTTCAGGAAAACTTTGTAAAGCTATGATTTTGTGTAAAATCGTGATCCGTGTGATTTTAGGGCAAGTAAAAGTTGTTAATTTGTGAAATATATTTGTCAACAGCATATCTGTAAGTAAGTAAGTAAGATTAGTAGGTCAGTTGTGCATTTCTGTAATGTCTAACAAGCATTTAGGTGTTTTTTCCAAAAGACATTCTGTTAGGTTTTCTTTATGGTGCCTCTGAGTTTGGTAAAGAGCGTTCTTTGTACGTTTCTATCCCTATCCTCGAGTAGTATTATCCTTGTATTTGCTCCTCTCGGCAAGTCTAGGAGGAGCAAATACAAGGAGTCACCCGCTCTATATATCCTGTTGTTGTGAACTTTTCTTGTCTATTAAAAGCTAGCTAAAGACAATTACTGTTCTTTTATATGCCTGTCTAAAGCATAGCTTGTAGTTTACTTTTTCAAAAGTAAACACTTATTCAAGTTACTGACTACAAAATTAATCTACAGGGGAGTAATGATTGATTCTATAGTCACATCTTAAGGCAGTCATTTGGCCTTGTAGAGAACAATTCTGTGATGTCCATTGGATATAACCAGATAGTTATACTATAACTAAAGCATCTGTTATTGATTATCAAGCCTGTCACATATAAACCATGCTGAAAAAAAAAAAAAAGAAAACAGAGCTCAGCAATGTTCTAAGAAAAGCATTTGAAAACCAATGTGCTGATTTGAGTATTAGAAGTTATGAATTACAGATGGGGGATGGGTTAGCTCGGAGTGGAGTTTACAGGGAGAAAATGGAGATTCAGAACAAATTTGTCCCCAGATAAGAAAACTGGAGTTCCTGTGCAGAATTACCACTGCAAAAGAGCATTTCCCCCACAGGATGGAAATGCAGTTGAGAACTCTTCAATTACCGTGAAAGCAAGTCCATTTTAGTTTAATCTCATGTAGTAATCGGATATTATTAAAACAGAACTCATGAATTTCTTAAACTTTGCAAATAGTGGGATAATATTCCTCTTGCTTTTAACTTAGTCTTGTCTCATATTGTGAGCAGTATAAGAGTACTTGACAGGCCATTACCTGTTTTTTCTCTCATAAATGATTTTAGTAGTAATGTACATGATTTTTTCACACTGCAAGAGTGAACAATACCTGCAGCAAAACACACGACTGGTGTATGTATCAGAATATGAGAGTGTTCAGGATGCTGTCAACTGGCTTAGGAAACAGTAATAGAAGGTGTCAATTTGGAAGAATGATAGAATTAGGTTACTAGGGAAAACGTTTACATGCCTGAGGGGTACTATCAAAGTTTTAATAAGCAATTCTTGTTGTCCATCAGTTTTTCTCTACCGTGGGTGGAATAATGTTATTTTTTTTTGTTTGTTTGTTTTTTTGTTTTAGGAAATGAGGTAGTATGGCATTTAGGGCAAACAAGTAAGCTTTCTGAAAACAAATACTATTAAATTCTACTTTGTAGAAAAATCTGAGAAAGGGAGTGAAGATTGTGGATTGAGGTATAGAAGTCTGCCGTTCCTGTAGGGGGTGAAGGGAATAATACAATGATTAAGGATTCTCTTTATCTTCATAAGGAATAACCAGTGTTTTAAAAAGACAGGTGCTTTCTGTGTGTTCTCTTGCTTGGGTCCTGTTTTCTAGTTATAATAGCCTTTTATAGTAGTTCATAATAGTCTTTTAAGGTATCTGGAGAGGAAAAAGAGGAAAACAGAAATTAATGTGGATATATCAGTAAGTAAGTTCCGTTTTTTCCCCTTATTTTTTTCTCTTCCCCTGCTTGTTCCTTCACCAAAGCTTTGAAAGACATGTTTCAGCAAGAATAAGCTACCAGATGAAATTTGGGAATAACTAGCTGAAACTTTCACAGAACTTCCCAAAGTTTCTGAATGACCAACTATCTTTCTTTCTTTTTTTTTTTTTCCAAATGGACCAACAAGTATCTTCATAAGCAGACTGGTTTTGAAAATGTTGTATAGGTGGTATGACTTGTCCTGTTACAGTCAGTGTTCTACAAATGTGTATATATGAGGGCTACTGGTCTAAGAAGTTGGGCTAATGGACAAGAGCATTAGGAAAAAAATAGGTATATTAATCAACAGTTAAAATAAGATAAGTTTGACTATCCATATAGCTGGTTACTTTGTGGTGTGTACGAGATTTCATTTCATACGAGTCTCAGTATTTGGCAAATACTACCGCTTGAATATATGTGAGTGGACTTCACAACGCTTGGACTGTGATTGTTTTAAGTAAATATAAGTATAGCTGTGGTCACTTTAAAATGTCTTGCATTCTAGAGCTATGAAGATGAGAGGAGGAGTCGGTCAGAACTTGAGGTTAGATGCCAACGTTTAACTCTGGAACTGGCTGATACCAAGCAGATGATTCAACAAGGTGATTACAGACAAGAGAATTATGATAAAGTAAAATGGTAGGTATCTCTAAACTTCATGTTCTACTAATATACAAATACAAATAGATTAAAAGCTTTTTATTTTACTCAATCAAGGTTGAAGTTTCATTTTATGATTTTTGGTTCATATGTGCCACTTATTTTACCTTACCTGTCCACTGATAACTCAGCTATGTCGCATAGAATATTGAAGTCATAAAATGAGAAACAGGTTAAAATCTGATGCATCAAATTATCTTCCTAAAAGTTTATTCAACAATTTCCTGTGTTTTCAGAAGAACCTACCTGTTACATTGCAACTGTAGAAATGGGAGCTGTCGATGTCAAACACCTTAGGAAAAAATACTATTTTTTCAGGGTTTAAAAGCTGTGATCTAACAAAATGGCTAGGGCTCTACTGCGGGGTGCCCGCACAGTGAATTAAGAGAGTAGGAACTTGGGAATTAATGTTTAACAATTTAAACATTAACATGTTTAACAACCATAAATCTGAAAGGGCTGTTATGAGAACTGAGATTTGAAGATTCTCTTCGTCAGAGAATCGTAAGAAAACCTTTGTGGAACTATAGAAAGTTCAAGTGTCTCTTTCCATTTTTAAAATACAAATTTTAGAGTTCTTGCCTATGCTTTGAGTGCCCATCTCATAAGCAAAATAGTGAAAATGGATTTTTTTATAAATACGCTCAGACACATACTTCACAGTCTGGCTCCCCAACAGCTTTTTCAGTGTGCTTCCGAGTACGTGAAAACAGGCCTTTGGCAGATTTTTTGGGAAATTGATTCAAAAATGAGGTTTATGAATAGAAAACACCCTGTCAGTTCCTTGTTGTTCATACTGCATAAGCTCAGGTACAGTTATTGACACAAATGACTGTGCCACTAACTCATTTGAAAGAGGGTCTGTCTTCTGGATAACTGTTCACAGCCATATATACTAAAACAACCTTGGAATCTACCTGGGAGCTTGTTGCAAATAGGATGGATTGATGCTATGGTTTGCTTCCCATGTGCAACTGCATCTTATTAAGTGGATTGTAATAACTTTCTTGTGAATGGCCCCTGTGTTTAACAGTGTACATTTAAAATAGTCTTGAGTTGAAAAAGGCATGAATGAACGTGCCAAAGCTATATTTGAGAGAGTAGGTCGTATTCATCTAGGTAGGCACAGATGAAGGGGAGGGGAAGGAGCACTACTGGCATGCCTGCATCAGGATATTTGGGAGCATTGCGGGTTAATCACTTCCAGGCTCATTTCTGCCTTTAAAAATGTTTTGTTAAATCTTCTGGTTCTGGTGTAATGCAAGTTATCTCAGTTCTAAAGCTATGCTATGCTTAACGTAAAACTGGTTAGCTTTTTTCCAAACTGCAAGCTCATACTGGCTCATTCATTCCACTGCTCTGACAGGGTCAGCTACAGTGGTGACATAGAGCTGCTTCTTTGTGCATATGGGAAGCACTGTTATTTAGGGCACCAATGTAATTTTTGCAGATGTGTGATGTATATTTTAAACATGAGAAGAGTAGTATTACTCCCTCTGGCATCAAGGGACTGTATACAAGGGAGAGCAGCAATTGAGAACAACTGTACTTCGCTTTCTGTGTGATTAGGAAGATGGGAATGAAGTCATTTTTTATCCAACTTCAATATCTGCAAAAGATTCAGGAGAATGTCATGGGAAATAGCATCAAAATCTTGACAAAACTAGAAGGCTAGACGAGGGTACCTACATTTCTCCTCTTAGCAATGGAACGTACAGCCCAAAGTTACACTAAAGAAGAATAATCAGAAGAGGATGAAATAATTTAGGATAGGGATTCAAAATTAGTATACTGTAATTTAGAATCATTGTTTAAATATTTAAATGAAGAAAACTCTTTCCTATAATAAGACTCCGTTGCAAGTGCTAATAACTAAAAATGGTTAGATTATCACTAGCTGCTCTGTGAGTGACTTGATAGTAGAATTCGGTGTCATGAACTGAAAGAAGGCTAAGAAATTACAAAAGCATAGGACTCTTATTCATTACATTTTACAAGTCTAATAATTTCACTTTATTTTAACAGTGAACGGGATGCATTTGAACATGAATTGTCAGAACTCAGAAGAAAATATGAAGTATTAGAGGTGTCACATAAAGCACAAGCTAAAGAAAGAAATGATTTATCAAAAGAGGTAAACTTTAAATTTCGTATTTCAGTAATTCTCTTCAACTCAGGAGTTTGATTCTTTGTTATGTAAGCACCTGTAGGACCATGGAATAATTTATATTAAGATGGCCCTTAGGACGCCAGCTGGTCCAATCCCTCCATGCAGAGTAGAGCCACTTTAGGTCAGGTTGTTTACAGCTTTGTCAAGTTTTTAATGTCTCTAAGGGTGGGGATTCCGTGGCCTTTCAGGACAACCCATTCCATTGTCTGTCTGTCCTCTTCATGAAAAAGTCTTTGTAAAACCTAGTCAGAGGTGTTGCGGCTTGTTGCCTATTGTCCTGTCACTATTTACTTCTGAGAGTCTGGCCCTGTTTCTGTGTTCCAATTATATAGGTGAAGATAACAATAAGATTTTCCCTGTCCAGATTTGTCTTCTGGCAGCTAGGGAAGGAGGAAGGGGAAAACAAACGAAAAAAAATTGTTCTCTGAGCCCCTTCATGTGTTGTAGCCTATGACCATCTTGGTAGAGTTCTGGCCTTGGTCCAGTATGTTAATGTCTATCTTTATGGGGAGCCCAAAATGGGACAAAACCTAGTAGCTACATGGCTTTCTTTGCTGCCAGGATGCAATTCTGGCTTATGCACAATTTGTTCAACCTTTTACTTACCTATGCAAGCCATATCTTGTTGAATTTACCATAAAGGGGCAAAATGTTTATTATGGGAGGCATCTGAAAGCTATGCAGAAGTCCAAGTAAATGACATTGACAGCTGTTCGCCCATCCAGGGAGCCAGCCTTGTCAGGTTTGCCAGACACAGGCACAGTTTGACTTTGGTAAATCCATGCTAGTTGTTTCTAGTCACCTGTTCTTCCTTATTCATGGACATGGCTTCCAGGATGATTTGCTTTGTAATCTTTGAAGAGACTGAGATCAGACTTGACCAACTTATAGTCCTCATGTCCTTATATAGTCCAACCCCTCGGTCCTTATCTTGAAGATGTATTCCAGTTGTCAGAAGGCTTTTTTACGTGCTATGGTCTTCCAAGCAGGAGAGCACCCTCACTAGTGATATTGGCCAGCTCCTTCAACATTGCTCATACGCTTTGCGTTCTTCCCTAGGTGTGTGCACATGCCACGTTCCTAGCTCTCTAGGTCAGTCTTCCTTTGTTTCAGTCTTCCAAAGGCTGAATGCTGCGAGTATGCCCTCTCTATCAACAGGTGCAGAACCAGTTATAATTTACTTTAAATCTTTCTGACCAGTAGTGACGATAGGGCAGAGCTACCGTATGGCTTGTTCTGTTGTGTATGTGGAATACATAGTTTTCTCTTCTTTGTGACTCTTAGGTATGACTTTTCCTTCACTTTGCAGAAGTTAGGACTGTGTCAGGAATAAAAACACTGGTGTTCTGGACCTCCTCTTTCTATGATACTTTCTACTGATGAGAAGAATTCCAGTGCTGCTTGCCTTTTGGGCAGGACTGTCTACTAGGCTGGTAGACTTCTTTTTTTTGAATTGTCTCCATTAGTCTTTGAAAGTGTTTCTGTTGGGAAGATGTATAAATGCCTTCTCAGATACAGAGGGATTCTCAACTTTCTTAGGGTTCTAGTGAGTTCTGATTCCCGTTAGGTCAGTCACTTCATGCAGGTCTCAAACATTGCCATCTGGTAGCACTAGTATTTCACAAGGAAATTCTGCTCTGAAGACCTTCCAAGAGCCAGAAGCCTGCTAGGTCAAGAGAAACATTTCTTTGTTGCTTCTCAGTTCATTAATTTATTCATCCAAGAGTCACAGTTGTTCAGTGATGGCACCCTATTGAGCACGTATGATAACTTTTGGGTCAAGGAACTCAGAAACACATATGGAGGGTGTTTCCAAATCCACTGGTTTATAGGATTTGGTTGCTTATACCAGTACAAGCTTTCATTGTTTAGTATCCATTATCACTATTTCTGCATCTAGATTGTTTATAGGGAGGATTTGTTCGCTGAACCTCCAGGATTAGTTTTTCACAATAAGTTAGCTAGTTAGGAGTGAATCATCCAGTACTTTAAAAATCACTAGAGGGTTTTTCTCTTTTTCTCAGTCTTTCGTCTGAGGTAGGTGTAACTTTGCAACAGCTTTTCAGGAGGGAAAAAGGTGGTGTTTTTGTTTTTGCTTTACTGAATCTCAAGAAAGAAACTTCATCAGTTTCTATTACCATTGTCTAATTTTCAGGTGATTTGTAGCTCAATGCAACTTCAGTGCACAACTAAGGCTACTTTTTAAGCTGGGTTTATGTATAGAAATCTTACCAGGAAACACCAAAAGGAATAGGGAAACAATTGATTAGCTGTTCTGAATAAATTTTGTGAATTTTATTAATTTCTTTTAATGTGATATGTAAGAGACACTGCATGAGAAGGTTACTCTTGAGTTCTGTACTTGTCTGGGCAAGAATCAAGTGGAGGATCTCTGTCTGCTGACTGACAGTAGCAGCCTAGTGAGACCAATTACTTCCTAGAGAATTCAAGGGAGGTTGTGTTCCTAAGAGTCTCTGAACAGTGTTACAGATTAAATGGTGACTATACCTACCACTTAAGAGAGTGCCTTCTCTCTTCTGCCTAATTTTGCAGGTAGCCATAGAGATCTTCTGAAAAAAACGAGGAACAAATTGATGTTTTGCTAGAAATTCTTTTATTTTCTCTTTTATAGCAATCTGAAGGTTTTGTTAAGCTGTTTCTTCATCGATGTTTTACCATTGTAAGGGGATATCAAAATGCAGGTTTGTTCTCATCATGCAACAATGGCCAAGAAAGTATTGTCATGTACATGGAGATGTATGAAGGCATCAAGGGCTGAAGTGTAGCAGCAATAGTGTTTTTTCATTAATTTTATACTAAGTAAATCTTAAAAGGAATAAAAATAGTACCACTTTAGACTAAAATACCACTTCAGGTGTGTTTACACAGTATATATTCCAGGGGAGGGAGGAGTTGGAGGGGTAGGAACGTCTAGATTTTTCTTAAAGTAGTAATCCATAAAGTCTGTCATCACTGTAGATGGTACATATAACCTGTTACTTTGAGAGAGAGGATAGTTTTGTGTTTTTTTTTTTCCCTTAAAACAAAGTATAGGACAGGCATTTACACCTTATCCTCAATGGTGTTCATGTTCAGCAAGTGGTCAAATAGAGGGAACTGTGCCTGAAGAGCCTTTTTCCCTACGAGTTTTCAGCTGCTAAACTACTTGCTTCCTGTGGGTGACCCAAATATCTCCCTTAAGTAACCTTTTTGTGCTTTTATGACTCAGGAGGCATGAATTCTGTTTAAAATGTGTACAGGATGTTTTTATGTCTTTGGGGACACGTTTCTCATAAGTTACTAATTTCTTATTCTTTTAACTTGGCATGTGACATCCTTGGGAGCTTAAACTGCAAAATTATTGAAGTTGATAAAAGTGCCTTTTGCTACTGTATATGGAATTGGACCACTCAGCACCAGTGACATTATGCTCTGTGGTTGTTCTCTGATGACATTAATATCAAATAGATGTGGGGACCAGTTACAGCTATCTGTAGCAATGCTGTTCTAAACAAAGGTGAAAAAAAAGGATGCATAGTCTTCCTTGCTCTTGGTCCTGGCCTGGAACGTTACTTTGTCTGTGACAATCATAGTTCAGCCCCAGAACTATCAGTTTTGCCTTTTCTTTATTGAGCAGTAATCACTCTGTTGCCTTTAAACCCTTCACTTCTATGTCTTAGAGTATTGTAGCCAGCATGATGATGGGTTTGTACCAACAATCATATTTAGTATGTATTATTTCTGATTTAGTACTATCAGTATTATTCAGTGCAATTACTATTCAATAGCTAACTGTTATATAGATACACAGGAATATTAAGGGGCACTTTACACCTTTTCAGGTGCCAACTACCAAAAATAAATAATGAAAATTTCATAAAATTGAAATTTTATTAAAGTCTTTTTTGAGTGTAGAGCTTCACCAACTTAAACGTGACTATATTTTTTTTTCAGTTTGAGTGTTTCATAGAATAGAGTCAAAAGGAAAAAATCCGTATGTGTATGTTGGTTAAATATTTATCTAGAAGTTCACGTTAGTGTTCTTTTTAATGCCTTTTATAGCTGACAACCATACAACAATCCCTAAACCTGTTGCAAAAAGATAAAGATTATCTTAATCGCCAGAACATGGAGCTTAGTGTTCGCTGTGCACATGAAGAAGATCGTCTTGAAAGACTTCAGGTTCAGTTAGAGGATGCCAAAAAAGCTAGAGAAGAAATGTATGAAAAATACGTTGCATCCAGGTAAGTTAGTGTGTCTTCACTTCTGTCAAGTAGTCATTGTTGAACTTTTACCTTGTTTCTTGGACAAATCCTGTTTAAAAATAAAAAATCATAGCTTCCAGAAAACTAGCCTATATTTGTGTAACTAGAAATAGAATGCTACTTGTGCTTTTAATGTGTATTTATACATGAGGAAAAGTTTCTTTAAACTTTTATATAAGACTACAGCAGTAAAGGTTTCAGTATTGAAAGCTTACGGCAACAATGCTCTCTTCTGTATATAGAGATTTAGTAAGGTAAGTGTAATTAATTGCAAAAAAAGAAAAATTATTCTAAGTGCGTGTTTCACCTCTTTCATTGCCAAATGACCTTTATTAAAAACAGGAATATTTGAAAGGATAATCTAAACCATTTTTATAGAATAAAATATATTTAATTTTCACAAATGTTTAAAATAGGACATAGTTTGTTTCATATCAGCTCTCAGTCTTTCATATCTCAGGTCTGAATACAGATATTCTAACATTAGCCTTGAGGAACAAATTGACCATTGTATGCTAGTCAATGTGGTAAATAGTGTCAAATTTTTATGCTATTTGTATTGATATTGGCATATGTACAGGATGTCAAATAGGAAATAGTACATTATTTACCAGTATGTCTTGCTACATATATAGTACTATACTATAAAACTTCAGACCACATTTAGATTTTTCTTATTCAAATTTCAAGGTTATCCAGTTCATGGATCATCTACATTTCCCTACATCTAGATGACAAAAATACTATTTCAAAATTTACCCCAAAATGATATCATGTATTTGCCTATATGTAATTCATTAATGAACATACAGCTTTTTTTTGGTTAGCAGGGTCCTTAGCAAAACAGCTGTGGGTTGGATGAATCTCCTCTTGAGCTTCGAGTACGAAGCCAATTCAGTTTTCCTTCCTTTTATTTGAATCAGCAAGATGCAAGCAGCATCTATAAATCTTGTGTCCTTTCATAACTAAGATGAAGTGTCCTAAATATGACTCTCCTATAATACAACTAAAAGACAAATTGTTATCTAAATGGAAATATAAGAGCACTCTACTGAAATTACCAGCTATGGGGTTCCAGTCCGTATTGCTTATCAGAAGTCTGTCTAATATTAAGTATTACTTCTTTCGCTACAGTTGCTTCAGCAGCAACTCAGTGTTCATTAAAAGGTGCTTGGCAAATCTGTCAAGCTATTTACTTAGACTATTTCCTTTAAACAAGTGGTATCACTTGTTTATTTTAGTTAGCATAAAAATAAGTGTCACTTTTAACTGTCTTCTGGTGACATCACTGGGGGTGTTCAGGGCTCTTCCAGATTCTTCTAAAATTTTCAGTGAACCTTCCTGACTTTTAACAGTCTTGCTACTGGAGAGGAAGTATAATTTCTGCAACTGTAGAAATGATAAGTAGTTATGGTAATAGCAAGTAGTAATGATAATAGCAAATTGTTGCCATCTGAGTACAAAGAAAATGATAATGCTAGTTGATTGTGTAAGAATTGTGTCCTGATCTTCAGCATTTGTTTCCTTTCTATGTATTGAGCTATGTAACAATGTAACATATACAGAACAGGGAAAAAAAATTCTAATGTACAGTACAGTGTGCTTTTGGGGTCATTAACTTCTGTATTGTATCAAAGATCTTCACAAAATACCTTGCTATAGAGTGGTGCACTTGAGTAAGGAAGGGAGAAATATTTACTTTGAAGAGCCACCTCAAATTCAGTGTCTTAATAAAAAAACAAGCATGAAAACCTGAACAGCATACATTCTGTAATATGTAAATAACGTAATGCTTTTGTTTAAATCAGAGGAAGTTTTTGGCCAGTTCAGGTACTGAGTTCTAAAACGTACAAGCTATTCCACAACTGGAAATCCAAAGGATCTAAAACCTTTTATGGCAGTAAATGCATATTTCTTCATATATGTGCTTTTATTTCCAGACCTGTAATGGCCACCAGTGGCTTCGTTGTGGATTGATTATTCTTGAACAGTAGCTAAGTGTCAGTATTACTCTGAAATGAGATGATTTATCCTGGAATCTTCTGATACCTGCTACTTAAAAATATATATTTATTTTAGTTAATTTATTTGTAACATTGACAGGATAAATAAGTAAATCTTTTCATTTCACAAATTTCAACAGCATGTAATCTTCAGTGTTTCTTACAATGTTTTACCCCCAGGATGAGTTGTAAATAACACACAACAAAATCTTGCAGTATGGCAGTATTGTAGTTATTAAGTTTACTGACCCTTACCCGTATGAAGAAGCTATAAAATGTTGGGAAGTAAGTAACTAAAAATCCTTTTAAGTGGTTAATTAATATAAACACTCATGTAGAGGGTGACAAAGGATTTCTGCATGAATGTTAAACATAATGTTGCATGACGAATCAATGCCAAATGAATCAAACGTTACATATTTTAAAGTTTGTAGAAAGCTCTTGTTCCTGGTAAAATTTTCAGTAAATTTGCAAAGCAACATTGCTTAGAAGACATGCTAGCCTAAGTGGCAGGAAAATGAGTAAGAATCGAAATAAACTGTAAAATGTACTTGTACTGCTGCACCTGAAGCTTTGATATTTTGGCCATGCAATTCATTTTAAATTCCTGTGTCATTTGTGTGTTTGTTTATAGGGACCACTATAAAACAGAATATGAAAAGAGACTTCATGAGGAGTTGGAACAATTAAGACTGAAAACAAATCAAGAAATAGAACAACTTCGAAGCACTTCAAAAGAGATGTATGAACGTGAAAACAGGTAGATAAGATGTGGCGATAAGCTAATTAAAACAGAAACTTGCAAGTACTATTTTGTGTTGAGGTACAATATTAGTTGACTGGCTTTATGAGAGATGAACAAAATGAGAGAAATTAAGTTCAATTGTAAAATTAATGAAAATCTTATAAAAGCTAACAAGAAACAATTTTGTTCAGTAGAGATAACCATGTTAAATTTATTATGAAATGAGTGACATTAACAATGTTAATGAAAAGAAATATTAAAACTCATCTTGTAGATAAACATTAGTGGTTTGAAGTTTGTTCAGATGTACAGAGTTAGTTAATTCATACAAAATGTGTTGATTTACCTGTCATGCTGTATGGACAGTCTTGAAACTGCCAGGAAACTAGAAAGGAAGGTACTGATGCAGAAAGCAAAGCAGAAAAAAAAATGAGAGAAACCAGTAAGACTTTGATACGCTTCTAAAATCAATCTGTTTGAGACTTAGAGCATTATCATTCACAAAAGCATTCATTTCTTGTAAATTATAAAATCCTCTTTTGAAGGAGATACTAGTCCTGCAAAGACCTGTGGACTGAATTCTGTATTTTGTGATGTCTTGTTAAATTCCATGGAATTATGTGTGGTGTTAGGCATATATGTAAGTCGTTAGGGATCCCTTTAGGGTCTTGTACTTCTGGTGCTATATTTATTTTTGAGCCTGTTTTTTCGCCACTTGTACCCTTTAAAACAGGAGGAACACTTAACAATTCACTATAAACTCATTGTGTCTTGTGTGGACAAGAAAATAACTATAATAAAAAGATATTTGTGGCATTAGCATCTGTTCTTCTAATAGGTAGCTTTGTTATTGCTCTGAAGAGTGAAAAAAGAACATGACTCCTGCTGCCTGTCTTCCAGGCAACTGAAAGTTTCTAATTAAATATATTGCATCACTCTGTAGTTTTGCAAGCATGAGTAAAATGTGTATATATACGCGCACATACATACACACCACTTCCTCTATTCAAATCTATATTGAGTTGCAAAGAATTATTAGACTGTCGGTTGAGCTTTGACATTGGTCTGTGTATCAGTGAAAAAAAAAAAAACATTGAAGGAAATCTTGTTTGCGTCTGGAACCAATCTACGCAACTTTTTTCCTCACTTTGAAATAATTACTTTTGAAGTGTAAATCGCTTATATTTGACTTCATATTTTACAAGGAAAAGGATTTCTAGTGCATGCTCTTTTTATAAAATAATCTTTAAAAAGAATTTCACCAAAAGATGGTGCTTTCCCCTCAGTGTGGAAGCCCAAATTAGGAGCAAAACAGTTTGAAGTGAAGTAATGTGATGTGATAAGATGCTGATTGACTATGACTGAAAATAAAACTAAGGTGATGGTTTTATCTTAAAGCTCAAAGCACAGAAAGGTATTAAAACTAAGCTAATCTAATATTTAACTCTTTTCCTTCTCACTTTGCGAAGTCTGACGAGACTGATGTTTTCCTTGAATTTATCGATGGTTGTTTTACCCTTGGATGAGTCAGTCAAAGAAGCTAAAATAAGGGGTGGGGTGGGATCCAATAAAAGTGTGATAGAAACCAGAAGGAAACACCAACAATATGCAAAACCTACATGACTAACTATGCAATTAGTTGCATGTGGAAGTAGGATTTCTGTGCCTGGCTAATCTTTTCGTTCTTTATCATAAAAGTTGTAAGTTACCTCAGCTAGAAAGACACCATTCCCGTAGTTTTTAGTGAAGTACCCAGTAAAATTATTGGAATGTATTGAATTCCTACAAAAAAAAAAAAAGAAGAAATTTATAGTTCTCGTATTCCAAATTGTTTATGGATTTCTATGTATAACTAGGTTGTTTGATCATTGTTTTTAGAATTTCAAAACTGGAAATTTTTATTTTTGTTGCTATGTATGAGTGTAATGTGAAGTGTACTGGATAAGCATATAGACAGACAGCCCTCTATTGCTCTATCAGAATTGAAGTAGGTAGTATTAGAGTTGAGATCAGTCAGTAGTAATCCATGAAACAAAAGTCTTTTTCCTAACAGAATATTGACAGAATACTTCTGTTTCCTTCAGAAATTTGAGAGAAGCAAGAGATAATGCTGTTGCTGAAAAAGAAAGAGCAGTTATTGCTGAAAAGGATGCTTTAAGAAAATATGACCAACTCTTAGACCAGTAAGTATCTTTTAAAAATGCATATAAATAAATCTAAAGGTGTAACTATTAGGGAGGAGGAATGACTGGTTTGTCTTTCTGCTTATGGAGAATAATTTCAATCACAAAAATTTTGTTAAAATGAAGTTACAGATTTAATTTTAGTAGTAACTTTTTTTCCATTACCAGTGCAGTAACAATGTGAATGCTTGATTCACCTCCTACAATCCTGTAAAGACATGCAACCTTAATTAGGCCTCTTGCAGAAAGAAAAGGTATATTTCATACTGTGTTGTAGCAGTGCTTAAACTCTGAACCTCTTCTTTTTCTTTAGTTGAAAGTAGAAAACATCTTTTACATGACTTTAATAATTTCTCTAAAAATGTGGATAGAGAGCAGTAGTCATAAACTGTTATGCTTGCTACATGCTTCTTTTCTTACTGTTTCCTTTCCTCCCTCTTTCCTAGTCAGCATATAAAATACAGGGTCTATACAAACTCACAGTGCAGTTCACATTGGTATAGGGGAACTATAGCTGATTCTCTGCTGGTTTGCTGTCTACCTTCTTGCTCTGCAGCACCTTGTATTCGCTTTTTGTAAATTTAGAATATCAGCTATTATTAGTATTAGTAAATTATGGCATATTTAAGAACTATTGACCATAATCAAAATTGTTCAGGGTATGTTTGTCATATGGCCTTAATTTTGGGGCTTGTTTAATTGTTTAGTACATCTCTTTTTTCCAAAACAAAAAGGTCAGTGCACTAACCAAGTGTACCACCCTGTCATCTACTCAAAGGAAGTACTTATGTGAACTTTTTTTTTTGCTTGGAGTTGTTTTTAATTGCACATAGTAATCACATGAAGTGTTAATTTAAGCACAAACACAAATTATTTAAAGCCTTTATGTTTTGCATAAAAAACTCCTGCATTGCAGTGGCAGTACTAGTGAAGAAATAGCACTGCCCCAACATTAACCACAAAGGACTGAAAAAATGTCAGCACTATCTAATGGTGTGAAACATGAGGTATAGTTCTAGAGTAAACAGGGTGGATTAGGGGACATGACATTCATGCTCATCTTCAGGGGTTTGACTTCAGGTTGATTCTAGTTTGGGCTGAAAGCATTATAGGTGTTCTTAGATTCTAAAAAAGGAATTCAGTTAGCAAACTTTGAGATGACAGCTCCAGCAGAAAAATCAAAGTATAGAAATCAAAGCTGGTTGACTGGGCACAACCAGGAAACTTGGCTCAAAACTTATCTCCTGAACCAAACTAAAATGCTAATACAAGTCAACCGTGTGTTTCTGATGAGACTCGCAGCTTTCACTGAGTTATAACTCGCCATGACTTGAGGAACTCATATCTAACTAGAAGCTCTTCTGAAAAATAGGTCTAGCTTATGATAATTTGAATATGTACGCTTTCTTGTTTTTAATGGAAGTACCAACTTTATAATTCTTAGTATATTTTCAAATTTAAAAGCCATGTAGAAAATATTTTTCTATTCTGCTGTACTCCCATTTATATGATGTCACCTTTTTCCTACTCTTGCTTTTTTGAGAAGATACCCTGTAATCAGAAACATAAGAAACAATTTTGAAGTTTTTTTAGAAATAAGAGGAAAAATAAGAAAACTAGTAATATGCTATTTACCATCATCTTCATAAATACTCATGCCTCCATCCTACTGTAACTTTTTTTTTTATTCATAAGTTCTCCAATTAAGTAAAACTCTTCTTTCTTCCCTTTAAATAAGTTGATGAGTACTGGTGTTGGAGCTCAAGGAAGTAGGTTATTCCTCAGATGACTATGCTTTTTAAAGAAGAAAATTCTATTTGAGACAGTGAAAAAGACCTACTTCTTTAAAAAGTAGGTCTCCCTTTAAAACTGCATCCCTGCTAACTACAGTACAGGTGTCAAGACTGTGGCTTTTTACATATTCCAAATTATCTGCCCTAATGAATTGCAAAGTAGCAAATTGGCATGATGAGATGGAATAAATAACTTAAGACCCCAAAGTCTGAGGTTACTGTGGACTGAAATATGATGGTTTTGTGGGTCAAAAAAAATCTAATATAACCAGAATCCCCAACAATAAAAAAAGGGCACTTATGTTGTCCAATTCTATATTTAAGTGATTATAACAGCTAGTTCTGCTTTATTGAAAACAAGGTGACTCATCGTAGTTACCACTGGTATCATAATCTGTATAAACAAACATGTTTGAAAGCTTCAGAAGTATGTGGAATGTTGACTGGCCTGAATTCTGGTTAAATAAAGCCCCTGGCAAATCTTGTGATCAGAAGTGTAACTAATAGCCAATTTTCTAGTCAAGTGCAGTTATTTTCATTCTGCTTACTGATGTCTGTGATACCTTTTTGTAAATAGCCAGTTATGAATGCCAATAAAATGCTGAAGTGATAGTATTTGTGGAAGTGTTACATTGATAAACAATCAGTTGTTTTGACCTCAAAGTAGATCACTGTGATGTCAGGATGTAATTTTTGTTGCTCTCCTTGCTAATATACAGATGTGAATTCTGTGTGAGAATGTTTCATTTACATGTGACAATGAAAGAACAGGTTTGATATTTTGGCTTAAACTGTGGCCAATGTTACATGTTCTAGAAAATTGACCAAATGGAGACATTTTCACTTGCCTCAAACTGCTCATAGTGTGACTGAGAAATTTTCAAATTTTAAAGCTATGTTAACTCAATTGAAAGTCTCAGGGTTGAATGAGGAGAGCAACTCTAATAGTTCCGTCTTCTACTACACAGCTAAGTGTAGATGCTAAATATGTTCTAACTCTTCATTCTTTTGAATATTTCTCAAGTGTTATTTGAAAATACTGTTATCCTCTTAGTAGTCCTTGCCAGAGAGAGGGCAGGAACATAACTGAAAAACAGAACAAGAACAGCCTTGCTTCCTATTGCTTTTTCCTACGAGTTAAATTTTCTAGTTACATATAAGATTAGAGGTCAAAATAAAATGGCTCCCATGGCAGGGTGTTCAAAGTGGAATCCAAAGCCTAATATGGGGTAAACTCATGCAAGAGCACTTCACCTCAGGGTATATTACAACAGCTACCTCTTGCCTTTTGTTTATTCCCTTCCTTTAAAACTTAAGGAGTGTAATTTTTTTTCCAGAACTGTACAGCTTAGCTTTATCTGTGGAAACTCTCCAAAACAAACAAAAAAAAAATCAGAATTACTGGGAATACAAGGGAAATCCCTAGATGGTGTGATTTTTTTTTTTTTAATTTTTATTTTTTAGAAGATCTTATTTTTCTTAGTGACCAAACAAGAAAATTTGTATTCTGCTATGGGAAGTTCATTGCTGCTAATGTGATGTACTACTCAAGGTGATTTTCTGTTTTTGGAATGATAAAATGAGATGTGTAGAAAAATGGAGAAATTAATAAATATGCAGTAAAAAGAACACTAAGAAAACTTTGTAATGGCAATAGCGTTCCTTCAACCTTGCAGTAGGCACTATTTAAAAAAAAAAAAAAATCTTACGAAAGCTAATGGAGGGCTTAAATTGCTGCCTCTGTCTATGAGGAAGTAAGATATTTTTAAGTATGTATGTGTGGCTTATTTTTTTAGTGTATTTAAATATGCAAAGATGTTGAAAGGGCATTTTACTATGATGTTTTTACAGTTGGGTTGAGCAAAGTCAGGATGATGACTACAAAAAATAGTTTAGTCTTAGGTTTGTTGTATAAAGACTTTGAAAGATTTTGGCTTATTATGTAAACATTTCTGGATTTATTTATATAGCTCATCCATTAAAACTATTAGTTAAGTAATGAATAATCTGTTAAGAGAAGAAAACACCTCTAGGAGTATCTTTAGTGTTTCTATTTAGAAATGCCTTAATCAAATAAAGAGTGCAATAGAATAAAAAATTAGGTAGTTGTAAGTAGAAAAGAAAAAAAAAGTAAAGAGTTCTCTATGGTGGTGTTTACCTACATAATGCTCTTCAGTCAGGTGCAGGGCATGTATACGCTTTGAAGGCTTAGTCTGACCTTGAATCTTCAATATTTGAATCTTTTTCCCCCTTTTGTCTTTGTTCTTTGTAAAGATAGTTCTTCTAGAATTCATTCGGAGGTGAGATTAATGCTATCTGGCTTTAGTCATCTGTCTTAAACTTTGTAGGTGATCAGGAGAGGTAATCAATCCTGTTTATAAAATGGGTATTTAAGTGAAATGAAGATCCCTATACGTTTTGTATTAATTTTAAACAAGCCTGGAGACGACTATTTTAGATGATAAAATCATTGGATAAATTTACTGCGTAAATAAATGTTTCTTTTCATTTAGTGTCTCTGAGTATGCAGGAATGTTGTGATTAAATTAGCATTTGTTATATTATACATTCATTTTTAATAGAAACATGAAAAGTAATTATTTACCCCTTTTACTAACATGTTTTAATAATCTGGATGTTGATGACTGCAATCACAGGAGTCTAATCTTAAAATGATTAATCAATGTATTTTACTGCTCATGTTTAAATAAGAACCTATTATCTCTTCAAAAATATTTGTATAAAATATTTTAAACAATTAATTAAAAATAACAACCTTCAGGCCTAAATATTTCTTTGTCAAAACTGCCATAACCCAATATAAAAACTACTGCCATAACCTCTTACTCCCTAGACATAACCGCTACTTATATATATGAAGTATTTTATAATCCTGTGCATTGAAGTGCCATGTAGATCTCGAAAATTACTACTGCTTAAAATTTTCAGTTTCAATTAACATCAGTATTTTCTAAAATACTTTTGTGTTTAATAACCATTTGTTGTTGCTCTGATAATCTGTGACTTCTATAGCATGATGTGTATATCTTAATAACATCAAAGATTTGTATCAGAATAAAGCTGAGCCATTTCCTGTCATTGTTAGACCTAGTCTAGATTTCAACCATAGTCAATGTAACTACTACGCACTTCCCATTAAAAACTGCCTTCATCTTATTCTCCTGATGAGAAAGATAATTACAGGGTGCAGCTAAAGGGTAAGATGGAGATGTCATGGAAATTGCTGAAATACACCTTCTTGGAAGCTCAGAATCAATGCAAAGAAAGCAGTGAAAGAAGGAGCGGTAGCATGATAAAGAAGCAAAGAAAAAGTCAGTTTCCTGGGAGACTAGGTCTGGTTTGTTTTCAGACTGTAGAAGTAGCACTGAAATCTGTAATAAAAGGAATTCTGTGCATCCGTGATTTATGCTGAAATGGCTACTATTTTTTTTTCCTTTCTGAGGATACGTTTCAGTAGGCTTTACGTCGTAATGGATGATTTTAAGCTGCTCTCTAAGTAAAGTGACTCTCTTTCTATAATGTTTCTGTGTAAAAATAAATAAATAAATAAATCTGACATACCTCAAAGCTTACTTCAGATTCCACTGTAAGTGGAAAGCATTTTAATAAACAAAAGGAGAAAATTTAATTAGCTGATTTGATCAAATACACAAGTTGTAGCATTGGGAAGACTGCACACTTGCTAGGGCATGCCTAGCAATCTTTGCTTGTTCACTAATAGGCATCTCAACATTTTGCATTCTTAGCTAAGATAGCATCCTTCCAGGATCAATGGTTTAAGCCCATAAGCAGTCACTGTAGCTGTCTTGAATGATAAGCACTAGGTAGAGAATTGCCAGGTTAAGACTCACAGGAACTACAAATTGGGCTGATAGCTGGCATTTGTGAGCTTTGTTACATCTGGAACAGTCTTCTATGTTTGTTCTCTTACTCTGCATGAAATGTTCAATGACTATATTTATAGCTCTAGAAATCTTTCAACTGAAGTTCCATTTGACACAGCTCTTAAGAAATAATTCTCACAAGATATTAAGGATGGCTTGGGAAGGTTATAATACCAACGTATCCTCATATTGTTTCCCCAGACTAAGACTACAATTGTATAAAGGTTTTCCTTCAAGTATGCATTCTTGTTTTACCTATTCATTTCTTGCTAGACCTAATCTTAAAACATTAAGATTAATAAAAGCAAAATGTTAAAATTCTGTGATGGCTATTATGCTGAGTACCTAAGAAACTATTTACTCTTTCAGGTGTTTACGTTTTTTGGTAGCCTGGGAAGACTGAAGGTGTATCAATGTCCTTTTAGAACAACTTCAAAAGCGGTTGTAAGATCCCTCAAGAGGCATTCTATATGAGGGTGCTGCTGCTTAGTCATCTTATACGTCTTGAATGATAGGGATGAAAATTCCACTGCAAGCCATGATTTTCATATGATTGTTAGTATCCCTCATTTACACACACATTTTTGCGATTCACAGTGTACAGCTTGTTAATGACGAGCACTGGCAATCAGCAAATAGTGTCTCTTCACAACTTCACCAAATGATGTTTCAGGTGCTAAAAGTTTACATGGGCTCAAAGGAAGACTGAAAAAGCTACTTAAGTAGAAACCACATCCAGCTCAGCTAATTTCTAGCTAGTTCTTGAGCTAGAAATAGTTGGACGCTAGTGGGAGAACTTAGGGAGAGATGCAAAGTACACAAACATCTTTCTTGGTCTTCTCAAAATACACACTTCTAGCTCTGGTTGGAGACAGGATTACCAGGCTCCATGACCTTTCTTCTGATATGCTACAGCTATGTGATGTTGAACAGAAGTTGTAAAATACTGCTTTCTTAACTGCTTGCTTTATGTGCTTTGTGTCCCTTTGAAAAGTCTAGACTGGATGTAATGACAAGATATAAATGAAAGCATTTTTCTGACGATGATTTTAATGTGTTGGGTTATTTTTTTGATTGATACATATATCAGGTTATATATGCAAATATTTTTTTTTTTTCCTGGAGTGTTTCTAACCGTCTGAGCTTGAAGACAGTTCATTGTGAAGCCTCTAGCAGCATTAGGCAGCCCAAAAGATTAACACTTCAATGGCAGATGAGAATATAAACTGTTTATAAGGAAACTCCACATTTTTTAGAATGTGGGAGAAAAGCAACTCACAAATAACATGACCATATACCTGCAGTGATTATTAGTTGCATATGTCTACTAAAGCTGTGTATTATAATTCCTGTTCAAAAGCTAAATTCTTTAAAGCAGGGATATTGTATTTTCTGTATGGCTATGAATATTTTGATATTCAAATGATGGTTATTTAGATATTATATTTCAGCCTACTAAAACTATAGAAGTTTTCTTTTAATAGTATACTGTAAATAAAATAACAGAAAATAGCACATCTGAAAATTCTAACCACTGTACAATAGTGTGGGGGATGATTTTGTGTAGCTTGATATGTAGCTAACACAGATAAGCACAAAAATATGTACCTGTACTTGAATATGTACCATAAGATTAGTTGTCTCAATTACTATGATTTTTCAGACACTCGTTTAACTATTACAGTTTTCTAATATTTGAGCAAATGACTGGGAATATAAAGATTTTGTTGTATAATCTGTCTTTTTTTTCATTGCCTTAGATATTCTACAGCTTTTTTTTTTTTTTAAGTATTTGTCTTCACTGTTACTCAAAATTTTGACAATCTGTTTGTAAAATCTGATATTGTGGCCATCCTGTCTTCTAGTGTTCCTTTGCTGGGTGTCATGTTATATATTAAATGCAAGTATTACGGGATAAGGAAACTTCAAACAGATCTGCAGATCTAGAAGCTATAAAGCAAAAAGGCATAAACTTTGAAACCTAAGTTATGAACATAAGGTTCTCTGTGTTTTTTTTTCTGTATGTGTATTTCCATATAACATCCAAAGCTTTTTGACAAAACCCTAAGTAAAGTTCAGGGTGAACTAGGTGGTTAACGCTATAGACTTCTTCAGTCCTGGTGTCTCAGTAACCATAAAGGTTCTAGCATCAGTAGGTCATTACCTTCTAGAATTATCATAGAATCATAGAGTATCCCGATAAGGATCATCAAGTCCAACTCCTGGCAGCACACAGGATATCATCTGGAAAAAGATATGATGCTGTGCTCTTGTCTGGACAACTAATTGTTCAAGTGCAGTTTGCCTAAAGAGGTGCTTACGTGGTCTGAGAAGGGAAGCTTTGCAATTTTACGGGTGACATAGTAAACTTACGGGAGACTCCCTGAAGTGTTGGACATGGAGACTAGCATTTATTAGAGCTTTGGGCTGAATTTTGGGTGGAGCTTGTCTGTGCAGAATCAAATTAAAACCATTGATAAAATGTCAGGTATAAATAGGAAGCTGAAGTCGTCTGCTCTCAGCTGGTTCCTTACTTGCATGGTGGTGATACCCGTTACCTCTAAGTAGCTCTCATGAAATAGGAAAACAACAGCATGTTGTTCTGTAATTGAGGGTAGCTAGTCTGTTTGACAGATATTCTGTAAATGAAGAACCATCATGCTGTGTTCATGAAGACTACCAAAACAGTGCGTATCAGTGAGCCAAGGTACTTTCAGACCATACGCTGCAGGGAGCTGTTTGCCTTTGACATTAATTCTTCCAGTACTGAATATGCCTAATTGACCTTAATCATACTGAGGTCTTCCCAAATGAGAGAGGCAGTAAGGTATTTACACATAGTGCTCACAACTGATGAAACCACTGTTTGAGTTCTTGGCATCCTGTTTGCTGCTTCCTCTCTTCATGAGATTGACTTGTCCAGTGCCTCAACAGGAGAGAACAGGAAAACCAGGGCTGAAGGACTGACTTCCCTTTTGTATGATCTTGTATCTAGGTGTTTCCTCAAGAATGTATCCATTTTTGTCAGGTTTGGCGCAGAGTTGTTTACATTCAGGGACACCGGTAAATTGTTTTGAAGCTATATGCCATCACATTTTGGGTATTGGGAAGGCCATGTCCTTTAGGCCATGCTCCATTTCCTCAGTGGAAAGCTATTTAGATAGTTTCTAGAGCTGTTTGTGTTTCTAGCTAAATGATCTAAAGGCATAATATTGTTTGCTTATGTGACTCTGGGTAATTCTGTAAGAATATTCTATGAAACCACAGAACTGAGTGTGCACTTAATGCTTAATATGCATAGTTAACCAGAGTTCAAGAGCTTGCTAAAAAATACCTTGATCCTGGATAGCTGCAGGGTCCTTATGTGACACATTAGCAGCATTTTTAGCAAAAATTATGCAGCTATAGTGGCACTTAGATGTGACATGATGCTTGAATCCTGGGGAAACCAAAAGGGTAGTACTACTTTGAGGTATTTATGATATCAGCGAGTGTACAAGTGTTAAGTGTTTTTTATAGTAAAAAAAAAAAAAAAAAAAACATTACTTTTGCAAGACCTTATTGGGATGGGAATATTTATTCTGAGTGGGCCTCTGAGAGCAGCATTACATAAAAGTGGATAGGTTTAAAAAAAAAAAAAGGAAAGTAGATAAGTCTATTTGCATATCTTTTCTAATATTTAAATTATATGGTCAAAATGATGCAACTTATAGCTGGTATTGTAACAAATAACTACTGCATGTATACGTACATAATGTAGTTTAAGCTTTGATGTGAAACTTTGTCATCTGGAATTGTTTTCATGGATGTTCTGATTGTTTCGTGGAAGGTGTCCATTGCCACGGATAAACAGATACAAAAGTGCAGTGATTCATCTGATTCATTCCTTCTGAAATTTTGCTTAATGTTTGTTGTCTTTTCTTTGAGATATTAACCTTTTCCTTCCCAGGAATATAATCTAGATCATAAGCTTCAAGATGGTTCAGAAAGTTTCATCTTTCCATTTCACCTTGGATGTATTATACCGGGGACATCAGAACTCTTTGTGGGTTGTAGAGAGAGGAAGAATTTTTCCCATTCAAATCCATGTGGGAAAGGGAGAAAGTTTTTGTGTGTGTGTGTGCAAAATGGTGCTGTAAGTAGGTGAGTTAAAAGTGGTAGTTCTCTTCTCTTCATGCTCACTAACTTCAGGCATTTAACTGACTCTCAGATCCCCAACTATACTCAATTGAGACTGTTTCTCTTCACATAAGAGGATAAATGGGGTGTGACCAATCTAAATCTTGTCTCTTTGAGGTGAAGCACAGATTGATACATTAATTTTAAGATTTTTACATCTAAAACTGTGTGATGGAATATTGTCTTGCTTCTGTTATATGTTCATTGAGGACATTTTTTTGTTCTTACATGTGGTGTGCTTTATAAGCTAGTGGGACTGGGTTTTCAGGTTTTAGTTCTTTCCCTTATGACACACTGTTCCCATTCACAGGTTGTGAATTCTGGGTTTGATTTCTGTGTTATGTCAGTTCTGGGCATTTTTAAAAGTATTATATACACATTGATGAATGGGGTAAATTTGTCAAGTTTGTTTTCTTGGAGCTGGATGACAGTCTCTATTCAAAGGAAGAAAACACTTTTTAAAGGAGTGAATTTGCTGCAAGGTACTCGCATTATTAAAACATGCAGACAAACAGAAGGTAGTTGACGTTATAAGTTAGGAAAGAGCTACCTTGTGGTTGTTTGTTTGCCTGCCGATCCTCCTCCTGTATTTTTTATTTAACTTAGTAAAATAATCAAACTTTTTGTCCTTTGTCTCAAATGGTTATCTGTTTATACAAAACTATTAAACAGTTTTAATTTAGCCATCAAAATAAGTAAAAATATTGCAACCTCCTCTATTGTAAAATTGATATCTTTTGGCAAGATTATTTGTGAATTATTTTTAAAGACAGTTTTTACATTTATCTTTGCAAGTCTCTTTTGTAATGCCAGATGTATAAATCTTTTCATAAACTTCAGTTAAAAGAAGCATATTTTCCGTCATTATTTTAAAATATAATGTTTACTGGAAGGGAAGTCTAGTGAATTCCCACAGATGAAGTGTGAGTGCATTTCTCCCACTTGTAAATGAGTTCTTATTTCCTACAGTACATAATCTGGTACCACAATGAGTCATTTTCAACATGTTTTAGTTTAGCTTCTAAAACATTTTAAAACTTGGCAGATACATGTAAATGAATGTTGCATCCAGTTTTAGAAACTGCTTCCAAATAATATTTTACTAACGTGATGACTGTGAATAGACCTTTTAGAATGCAGAAGTGTCCTTTGTGATAAGCCTAAAAGCATTTGGCAAGGTCTTATTTTCATTTTTTCACCTTTAGCACGTTTCAGTTTAACCATTCCGTAAAACAGGGAGAATACTTTGGTGAAAGATCCTTGAGTTTTACAGGCAGAGCATTGTAAATGGAGTATTTTAACCAGACAAATGATAGATTTCTTTGCAAACTGAACTTTGCAGTTTCATGCTGATTTATTTTTCAATTTTACAGTTTTGTTTCAAAACAAATATAGTGCCATCTCTGTTTTAATGACATTGTTTTGTCATATGTCATTCCACACTTTAATCTGTTCCCTGATGTGTAACCTTGACAATTCAAATAATAGAAAAGAACTCAAGATTAAATAGTTCATATGATTAAAAGGGAGTTATGAGTAATGGGGGTGGAATGAGAGGAAAATGGGGGAGGCAGAACAAGCATATTTAGATTAAAAAAAAAAGCACACAACACACTTCCAAATTACCATTGTTCCATTTTTGAGAGAGTTTCTTTCCGTTTATCTGTTACTTAAATAATAATTTTTATTTTAACTTTTCTTTCCTGGCTTCCTGGTATCTGGAAAATTTATTGTAATGGGAGCTTGGCTACTTTGCTCAGATGTTGATGCCCTGTGTTTAGACACAGTTACGTTTCTGCAATCTGGATGTGAATACCACCCTAAATTTTCTCCAGTTGTTGGCGGCATTTTTGTTAGTATAATATTCACAGTAAGGATAACTTTGCAAGTCTGTGATTCTCTGTTCCAAATAACCATCTGCTTGTTGTCCACGATGCAACACGATGTTATCAGTAAGTTGTTCTTACTGTAATTGCTACCCTTAAAAATCTCTTTGGCTTTTTATTAGATTTAGAAGATGGAGGAAACATTTAAAACATTTAAAAGTTGGATTACTAAGGCTTTCATGGTATAGATTTCCTGGAGTCCTTTTTCCCTTGGTTGTGTGGTGTAACAAAGGAAACCTATTTCAAAACCCTCCTTACCCCCACCCCCAATTGGTCTTAAATATACTTAACTTTTCATCAAGGAGAACATCAAAAAGGGGGGGGGAGGAGTTAATTTAGGGGATCAAAAGTCTATTATTTTGTCAGACAAAACATGAGACATTCTTCTCCTTCCATTATAAAGTTGTTATGAAACTTGCAGAAGATTTAAGATAGGCAAAAGAAGAGGAAAGGTAATAAATATGAGGGGTGGGGAAAGCCATAACATGAATGAAAAAGAGATGAGACAGAAGAGCAGTCATGAAAACTTCACTGAGCGGGATTCACCTGAATGTAGAATATGCAGTGCATTTTGCCAGTCTTTCTCTTGGCGGACTGGACTAAGCCAGGCAAAGAGACAATGGTAGCATGAACGGATTAGGTGAGTTGAAGGCAGTGTGTTGGTGGTGGTGGTAGAGTCCATTTCTCTGTTCTGCCCATGTGGTTACTTCTGTGTGGCTAATTCCAGAGGTGGAAATTGTAAATCTTATTGATGTAAAGTTGTATGCATTTTGTTCAGTATAAGCTGAATATCTCCTTCCAGTTCTAACGTTTTTTTTCCGGATAATTGGCTGATACTTTACCAGAACCCTTGAAAAAAAAAATATATATATATATGAGATGTCATTTTGGTTCATACCACTGGTTCATAATTCTGTTACATTTTTTATTTGTTTTGTTTTAATGTAATACTGTTAGACTTTGGATGAATTTGAACATATTTTTTTTTGAGAAAGGTAAGTGTAGCATGGATTTGTGTACAGTTTTTACTGTGGCTGGCAGTGGTTAGACTGTTGTCTAACTTCACATGCCTGCCCTGGGATGAAGTTGTTTCTCTGCATTGACTTAAAAATATAAAGGAAGTCTACGTGACTAGCTTGGATGTAGATACCTATGTTGTAAACATCTACATGACTAGCTTGGATGTAGATACCTATGTTGTAAACATCTGAAGCTACGTGAAGTGAGTCCGTCCCACTTGTCTTTTCCGAGTGAAATGAGTTACATACAATCCTTTTTCTCAAATTCATGTTTTTTAGAGGTTTTACTGTTCAACGTTGCTTGGGAAGAAGAATGTTAAAACAGAACCTTTAAGCATGTATCAGCTATTGGTCATAAAATTAAATATTTTCACTGTGAAGTATGATAGCTTTTTTAATGAACTCTGCTGTATTCCACGATTAGGAAAGATAGAGTGACAGAAGTTCATTGGCATTATGAAGGTCTGTGGTTGTGATTATACAGAGGATTAGATCTGGTTAATAAAACTACAGAAGGCAGGACGACAACATGTTCCTTCAAAATTTTCAGTCTTGGATATTTTGCAGTAACTATTAGAAAGTCCACACCCAAGTGAAGAGGAAGCTTGCGTTTCCCCTTTTAGAGAAAAGGGGAGAAAGGACAGAAAACAAATGGACAATACACCATTTTATGAGCACCAGTGCTTCTGTATTATAAAATACATGGAGGTCTCTTTAGGTCTAAATGTGTGACAGCACCATTAAACAAAGTATGCCATAACTGTACTTGAAATTTGGTACATCACTGATGAGTACAGGGTTTGCACGTACTAGTGGTTTTCCAGCAGGTTGTCATAGTGATATCTGGGAGCAGATTTTCCGTGACTAGATTCCGTGGAAGTCTTACCAATACCTCCTGTTCTCAAGCACCACCTAACCTCAGAGGCACTTAAAATCAGCCTGCATTCCAAATTGGAGCACATCTAGATCGAGGTCCGTGTGCATGCTCGGAAGTCTCCTGGTTTGGAAAGCTAAGTACTTATTTTGATATGAGTAGGGAGGTGCTTGAACTCTGTTCAAGTCCCTGAAGGGTGTTTTTTATTAGATTGTAGCTAACTCATGCAAAAGCATTGAGTTCACTCCCGAATGCTGTTAGAAGTGGAGATAAGTACTACTCTTGTCTCTTCTTTAATGCGCTGTGAGCACTCACCTAGGAACTTTAAGACCTGGGTCCTTTTCCTTTGTCTCCCTGCTGTTGGTGTTACCTGGATGTTAGGCCAATTTGCCTAGACTTATTGGCAGCAAGTGCTGCTATGAGTTGACCTGTGCATGAGTTAAGCAAAATATCACAAAAGAACAGCTTTTGGGTTTTGTGTTTGGTTGCTTTTTGTTGTTGTTTTATCTGTTGTGAAAGCCAATCAGACAAATCTGCACAATCATAAAAATCATAATCATAAAAAAATCATAAAAATACAATTAAAATACAAGTTTTAGAAAAGTTATATTAGCATGTTTTAGATGTGTTAATTGCCTCTTTGCATTTCTTTTCCCATTGTTAAAAATAAAAGTGGATATCGGTAATAGAGAAGTTACTTGTAAGGTTTATATACGTAACTTAAGAGTGACCCTTCAAGGTCATTCTTTTGTCATTGCGTGTAACTTTCTTATAAATTAAACTAATCTCCAGTATTCCTGATGGAAGGTACTTTAATTGTAAGTGGTTAGATGGAGTTTTAATTCCTGTTCTAATGTGTTGTTTTTTTTTTTTTTTTCCTCTGGACTATAATAAGTAGTTTCTAGTGCCAGCATCAGTCCTTAAATTTCTGTTGTTCTGGCATCTTTCCTTCTCACTGCCCATTAAAGTCTTTGTCAGATTTGATTTTCCTAAACTGTAGCTTGTCTCATGGGATAGGTTTCTTGTTGTCTTGAACATCTGAGTAGCATTTTTGTTTAATGTTGACCTTCCTTCAACACAGATAACTGGAAATCTGAAATGTTCCACCTAATTTCATACTGTATCTTGCACAATAACATACTTTCCCCTGGATGTACCTTAGTAGTTCCTGGAATTGCATGTCTCTTGCATAGCTGGATCATGTTAATAGTTTAGTTAACCTGAGATCATGTAAAGTATCTTTTTGGTCAGTCTTTTCTGTCTTCTAGGCATATGGATTCTGGATGAAAAGAGACAGTATCTTACATTTTCTAGCCCTGCTCTAAGTCCTGCATTTATATATGCATTCTTACTTGTTTTTATGGTTATGCTGCTAAATGAAGAATCACACACTGACATATTAGGCATATTCTGGAAGATGTGCAATGTTTCTGCTTCATGTACTCAACATGAGATACGACTCACCTAAATGTAGGTATACGGAGCATGGGTACTGCAGAGGAGTTGCAAATGTGAGATAGTAGGCAGTGGAACCTCAGTAAACACAATCAGTGAGGTTTGGAGAACTATTCAGCTGACCAAATGAAAATTGCTGCTGCAGGGCTCTCTTTAGGAACCTTTGACTGCAGTAACTAATTTTCACCAATTATACTGGACCTGCCTTACATGTGGATGGCCTAAGCCTTTCTAAACTTAGATTTACAAAATCACAGAATGGGTGAAGTTCATAGGATCACAGAACAGCCCGTGTTGGAAGGGACGTTGGAAGATCATCTGGTTGCAGTCTTCCGAGCCTCTTTCAGGCTTTCAGAGAGGCTCCAGTCCCTTTGTTTATGCAGATTTTTCTTGGACTATCTCCATTATGTCCAAGTCTCTCTTGTACTGGTGGGCCCAGAACTGGACCCAGTACTCCAGGTGTGGTCTCACCAGTGCTGAGTAGAGGAGAAGGATCAGTTCCTTCCACCTGCTTGTAAGACTTTGCCTAATGCAGTCCATGAAACCATAAGCCTTCTTAGAAACAAGGGCACACCGCTGACTCACAGCAAACTTGGTGTCCACCAGGACCCCCAGGTCCCTCTCTGCAGGTCTGCTTTCCAGTTGGCCTATTCCCAGCATGTACTGGTGCCTGGGGCTGTTCCTCCTCAGGTGCAGGACTCTGCACTTCTCCTTGTTGAACTGCAGCAGGTTCCTGTCAGAACAATATCTCCAGCTTGCCCAGGTCCCTCTGGATGGCAGCACAACCCTTTGGTATAACAGATATTCCCCTCCTAATCCAACTAGACTGTGCCACTGATTGATTGCCACCCCCTGCACCTGGCCATTCAGTTTTCAGTTCACCTCCCTCTGTTTACGTGGCCTCTTCCATGAGCTTCTCTGTGAGGGTTTTATGGGAGACAGTGTAAAAAGCTTTTAGTTACCTAAACATAAGCATCCAATGCCATATAAGATATTCAGACATTCACAAAGATGGCATATATGACAAGAAGACATACAGGATGCATCTACACTTCTGGAGCAACAGTTACAGGCAAGGTGGGATCCCAAAGTCATATGGATGCTTGTGGGTGAGTAATTGAGTCAAACCTCTGAATTTTGTCAGGCTGAATCACAACTCTAAGCACATAATGAAGAGGGAGAATTATCCATATAGTCACCTTACCATTGCTTATATAGAGAATAAAAGTATTCTTTACATATTTACTTAAAAATTTCGTAGTCAAGGAAGGAGAAAAAGAACCGCAGCAAGATTTCTCACAATAATTGTGGTAACAGACTTGTAGATGTGTGGAAGTACAGGAAGAGGCCACATATTCAAAAAGCAATAAAAACTGTCTAATTTTCTTATTAAATCACTTTTTTTTTTGTCATTTTCTCTGGGATTGCAGCCATTGTATTGTAGTAGCCAGGAAGATAAACAGCAATAGAGTGTGTGTCACCAAAAATTGTTATTGTTGAATGTAGACTTTCCGTACTTGAATTCTAAGGCATCGGAGAAGGAACAGAAAAGCAGTCAGGTGCAGAAATGCTTCGTTGTTGGAGTCAATAATTTCTTATTAGATGATGTAGTAT
This sequence comes from Anser cygnoides, assembly GCF_040182565.1. Lineage (NCBI taxonomy): Eukaryota > Metazoa > Chordata > Aves > Anseriformes > Anatidae > Anser > Anser cygnoides. The sequence continues at coordinate 169,074,710 of NC_089873.1, read as the reverse complement.
GATAATACAATAAAAGACAATGTCACATGAATGTCAAGGAATCTATATTAATGTAACCCTTACAGCAGTTTCATAAAGAAAGCATTTGAAGCTTTATAAAATTGCCTTTAGCAAAATTCAGGTGATGTGAAATAGAAAACAGCCTTGCCTTACCAAAGTAAGAGCATACTAGCAGTAAGTAGGTTTTGTTTCTATTTCCCTATCCTTTTTCCTGCAACATTCTCTAGACTGGTATGCGATACGATTGCCTCAGCAAGAATTATTGAAACGTTTTTTATCTATATTTTAAATATTTTTTTCAAATCTTTAGCTATTCAGTAATGTCTCAATAGCATACAAAAACTGAATTGCTTGAAAAAAAATGAATTAGGTTTCAAAACTTATAATTTTGGCTATGGTATATGATATTAATTGATATGAACTTGCATTATTGAATTTGGAAAACAGTAACTTAAAAAGTGAAAAATACTTATAAGTTGATTCCTTGTTTTTGTCATTTAACTGTTCATACAAACCTGTCAAAGTATTCTTTGCTGTATTAGCTAGTTATGAAAAAGCATAAAACAGATTATTCTTTCTCTGATTGTAATTTTTGTACTTGTGTAAGTTATAACTCTTCTGTACTTCTTATTTAGCAGCTACCAATTGTAATCATAGTGAAAATATTGACTGATGTTACTTTTTTGCCTTTTAAAAACATGTAGGCTGTAATCACATTTGTTTTGCTAACTATTATCCATATGGGCTACCCTTCTGTATCCTATTAAACAGAAAACGTTTGATCTGTAAGAGTGCCTTTTTAATACACTCCTGATTTTAAGACTACAGTAGTATAAATTGTTAGCAGTTCAAAAACACCATTATACTTTCACTTGCCTGCTACCAATTATTATTTTACCCTTGCATCATCTATGAAGTGATTAGACATGTTTAAGCATCACTTCTTAAATTCTTAAATTCTCTCTTATGATATTAGTACTTGTTTTTTTCCATAATACATGCAATTTCAGCAGTTTTGTACTAAGTCGCCTTGCTTTCCTACTCCCCTAACCACCCTACAAAACAAATCTTTATATGTTCAAATTGATGCCAAGATGCCAGCAGTACAAATTATAATGGATGATTCATATTACAAACTCCTAGAGCATTTATTGGTGTACTAGTACATTCCTAGGGAATGACAAAGTCAGATAAATTTTTATATGCAAATGTTGATCATCAAAAAAGATATTTGTTGATCTTGAATGTGTGCACATTTGATATCTATTCAATGATTATAAATAAGTTTAGTGCAGTCATTTTCTTTACTGCCACATTAATTCTAAAATAGTTAATAATCCTTTTGAAAACAATCTTCGGAAATACTAAACTGAATTTGTTTATAAACTAGATTTGTGTATTGACAGAGGGAATGTAATGAATTAGGATCTCCTAAAATCAGAGAAAGTATATATTATAAAGGGTAACTGAAATGTGAATTTGTCAAATAAAAGAAGAATGGTTCTGCTAGTGTAACATTGTTCCATGTAAATGTTTTTCTAGAGCTTTGTGAAAAATCTGAATTCTAGCCCTGCCAACTGAATTGTCCTCAAAACCTTTTCCTTTTGCTTTTTTTGTCACTTTTTTCATGTTGTAATTTCATCTTTATTGCGTGTTTAATAATAATATAATCACAAAAATTGTATAATAAAGCTTTGAATAGGCTTTGAGGAAAAATATATTTTTAATAGAATCCCCCAGAAAGACAATTTTACTATTGAAAATGGGTCACAAAAATGGCAGTTTCCTCAATCAGAATGAAAAAAAAAATGTTCTAAATATTGGGGAGTACTGTGGGAAGGATTCTTTACCTTCCTTGAGGCACTTTGATGTCAAATGGTCCCTTCTTTCCCTCTGAGATCCATGTTGCTCTTTCATATTCTTTAGAAATTTAGTCTCAATCTCCATATTTCTTTTTATTTTTTTAATTATTTTTAGAGATGCAGAAACTAGTTTTAAGTCAGTGAGAAATATAGAATGGGAACTGTACATGCCGTTAGAGCTGTGGAAACTTGAGTTCCTAAGAAGAATGGTAGAGCAGAGCCCCAAGTGTTCTAGTTGTAATTTAAAGTATAAAATCTGACAAAAATATTTGCAATAGCAATTGTTTATTAATTCCATAAAAAGAAATATATATGTTAAATTCTCCTTCTAATTTATATTTTACTTACTTTTCTCTCCACAAAGTGAGACTTATTTTTGTCTAAATGGACCTATTTTTGTCTAAATAAGAGCACCAAATACTGCAATATACTGTTTACTTGACTAATCATATTGCTTGCCTTTTTTGATCATGATCTGAGAGATGCATTGAATTGCTTTAAACACATGCTTTAGATTCCTATAGATCCATAGTACAGTTGTTGAACATACCCTGCATTTTTAAAGAAGCAAAAAAAGATTGCTCACATTCATACAAGAGCTTGCTTTCAAGCCAAGAATGACAGATGCTGTTACAGCTGAGAAATGAAGTGTTTTAGGAAAACACTCTAACAGTAGTTAACTCAGGTCAAAGTAAAAAAAAAAAAAAAAAAAAAAAAAAAGCCTCTTTCTAGAGTGGAGATAAAAGTACTTGAGATGTGGGTATCGGTTGTACAGACTGTCAAAGTTCTAATTCAGTAAATCATCAATATCTGAATGAATGCGGTTGTCCTGGTCTCTGCATTTTCCAATTTAGAATCAGCCTAGTTTCTTGATTTCCTCATTATAAGCAAATGCATTTGCAAGAACATTTTATTGTTTGTATTTTGATATCGTAGAGTGTGTGTAAATGATAGTATACCAAGGAATGGTGGAGAGAGAGTTGTCTGCACATAATCCAAACTTTTGTGGCCTGGATTTGACTGTGCTGTGCCAAAACAGCATATTTGTCCTATTTTAATGTTGACATGGTTAGCTAGTCCTTAAATTCATTCCATCTGCTATACAGAATAATTTACATGAGGGATTGACTTAATTTTGGGGAAGAATATAAGATAATAGAGTAAATGGAAATTTGAAAAGTAAAGGAAAAACACTGAATATTTTGAAAATGAGAAAAAATACAGATAAGTCTGAAGTACTGAATTACACCAATGCAGTATACAATGCTATATGTAACATTTTTAATGCCCAGTATTATGGAAACACGAAAGATGCAGTAGCACAGACTTAACAGTGTAGCAGTTAATGTACCAGAAGTCCTGCACACACTATTGCACTTCAGTGATGATAGTTTTGTTTGTTTTTTTATACTAAAAATACTTTGTATTGTTTTACCTACATAAAAATTGTTCTGATTTTTTTTAAAAAGAAAGACCTTTAAAGATGGCGCAGAAAAAATAATTTCTCAAATCTGTCCGAGTCAGTAACTTTACAAACCTACAAGAAATTCTTTGGAGTCCTGCAAGAAAATTTGGGAAAGATACTTCTTGTTATTGACAATATATCAAAACAGCTGTAATAGCTCAAAAATATGATCCTGCAGTTGTAACAAAATTTATCCTTTGGTTAATATGTAAGGTTGTGTGGGGTGGTAATGGCAAATAACCAATAATTAATTTGGATTTAAAAATACATTATATTTGTATGTAAACAAGAAAGTTCTGTTGAATTGTGTTACATTCTGTGGCTAGGATACAGATTCATAAAGAACACTTTCTTCTATTTTAAGGACACAATTTTAAGATGGGATAAAATGCTAAATATTCTGTCTTCCAGTGTTGGTGTCTCAGGCAAAGTTGAATTAGCTTAATATTCTTCTGTTACTTTGAAGGGGTAAATTTATGTTGAAAGTTCAAAAAAAAAAAAAAAAAGGTTGAAACAGGTTAGGCCACAGGACACTTCAAAATAATCCTTGTTTAGAATTTGACATGTATATAAAATAGCTGTATCTCCTAGACCAGGTATTTGTTACTCTTACCTACATATTTTAATTCAAACAAGAATTAATTCAGGAAAGTCCTGTGTTTTATGTGGGTCAGGCAAGCTAATCTCTGTGTTACTTTTTGCTGTACTTAAGACTACATGTACCTCATCTAAGGATTTTATTCCAGTAATCTGCTCACATAAGGCTCTGCTCTGGTGGACAGTTTACACTTCCATATCCCTGAAATTTAAGAACAGGAAAATATTTTCACTAAGTGCTCTACCTGTAAGTTCAGTACCACTATATGGATAATAATGGGTTAACACCACTTTCATACCACTTTTTAACAGAAGTCAAAATGAGATCTCCTCACTGATCTAATGGAATTGTTTCATCAAATTATTGTTGAACATGTTAGTAAATAGGATTACTTGTTCCCAACTGAAAGAAAGTGAGCGGTGATGATTTAAAGCTATTTAAAAAAAAAAAAAAAAAGAAAGCAAACTTGGAGATAATGCAAGGTTAATCATCTTACATTAGACACCAAGAGGAAGCATAAATCTTTCTCTTCAAATTTGGACAAATCAGGAATAAATCTGAGAAGGTTTTTCAATTTCCTTGGTGGGAAAACTGAGTTTTTCCTGTGTTGCTTTTCGTGACCAGTAAATCCCAAACACCATATAACAGAGGGACTCTGCAAATGGCAATATAACTGATAAAGTTCTCATAATAAGACTTTCTATAAAAAAAAATAATCAGGAGACTGATGGCATTCTTGATGGTTCTGCTTTGAAATTGGGTCATATTTTTTTCATATAAGCCTTAGATCCCTCCCCTAGCAGGAGGACTGCTAGGTTGTCAGAACTAGTTTCCCTACTTATCACAGGTATAGGGTAGCCTGATATGAGGAAGCATTCATTAATGTGTGTGTAGCCAAGTCAGTTAGATTCTTGACTTATTTTATGGCTAGGCTGCTGACCTCTTTTGAGCTAATGTGACAAGTACTTCATTATGTTCAGCAGTTTGAAATGTTTGGCCCTTTAACTCTGTCAGGCGACAAGAAGAATTTCTTTTTTGTTCTTCTGCGGTGAAGTTCTACACAGCTGGTATAGCTGACATACTTTCATTTTATGTTAATAGACTAAAAACTTTAAAATACTTAGATGTGTGGGACAGAGCGATCCTAGGGCACCTTGATGTCTCAGAGTTTTCTTGCTGGATAGAAAAGTTCTGATCTTTGTCATGAAGATCTAGCAGAGCCTGTGTCACAATGATGGTTCCAGCAAAACAAGTTCACCCATAAGATTTACACTGCTGCCTTTTAACTCCTGAAACTCATAGGCTTCATGTTGCTTTCAGGATGAGAATTCGGCAATTCTGATGAGATTCCCTACTCAGTAGATTCCCTACCCAGACTCATGGTTTTTTTGTAGGGTGTACAGCTCGAAGTCACTTGCGGAGTGGATGTTCTGAAGCAGAAATCAAATTTACCTGTGACAGTTCTCCAAGGTGTGTTTTCTATATAAACAGTCACAGACCACTCTATTTATTACTTGCCTTTGAATGTCCTTTTATGGTTAAGAGGAATTCTGAAATTGGGAAGAACTGAAAACACAGGCTAAACTCCATCCCATTCATATAATAGCAGTCAATGTATCTGGCTGTGTTGCCTGTTAGTATTGCTAAGACAAGTGTGCTGTGGTGTCATGTACCTATAAATGTTTCATCCTCCCCCGCTCACCCCCAAAATAAGTGTTTTCTGAAAGACTGGCTCCATTTTGAATTAAGGCAAGTTGAGCTATTAGCCTAGTAAGTGGTTTTAGATGAAGCTTAGAGTCTGGTTCCAACCTGGTTCAGGCTTTAACAATAGAAGAATGGAATGCTGAGAATGGAGTTGAGAGTGGAATAAAGTTAAAAATAGTATGGAAAAATATTAAACACCTCCATCTACTTAAACCTTCTTGTAATAAAGAAGGGAAAAGACTTACACATCACACAAAATGAGGTTAACTAAAGTACAGTAGTAACTAGATTGTTTTTCAGTCGTGACCTAAGCATCCACACAAAACTGGTGACTGTCATGGTCAACAGTTTATTCACATTTCAAAGGAAAATGAACTTTTCATATCTATATCGAAGTCTCCGGTGAATGGAAGTCTTTCATGTAAACTGAAAGAATATGAAGGGTTAAAGCCTTGTTTTAACATATTATTCAGTGAATGGGTTACTCTACCTTGATCTAAGGTGTTAATGTTAACAATATGGCTGTGTTAAGAGAACTTTCTGGCAGCTGTTTGATGAGTACAAGAATCACATCTTCAGTTTGTTCGTTGGTTGCACAACAGAATTCTGGGGCTCCTGGCAGAAAGAAGGGATGATGTCGGGAATGAAATGATAGAAGCACTGAACGCACAGAGGAGTAGGAGCTTTCATTTTCTGCCCCACACTGAAAAGGTATCTGGTCTGATATGCCACAATCTAGAAGTTAAAAAGAAAATGTTTTAGATTCCACGTACTCAGCTGGGAAAGGGAACATTTGGAGATCAGGAGTGTCTTGTCTACCAGTCACATCAGGGGAAAAGACCTAAAAGAACAGACAGTTGTTTTCAGGTTCACTACAAGAATGAAAAGGAAAATGATATTTCTCAGGTGTGATTAGTGCAGGGATTGTGATAATTCAGATGAAGAAAGAATTAACTTTTGAGAGAGAATGGAGAAAACAAGGGGAGGAGGAGGATGAATACAAAAATGAAGACAAAGATGTAGGAATGGAGAAGAGAGCTGGACATAATTAGAGGAAGCAGAGAAACAGAAAACTCGGCAAGTCTAAGAACTATATGAGTAAATTGTAAGAGTGCCTGCAAAGCTGCCCAGTGGAAGGGGGTATGGAGGTATTGGTTGATAATTGGCTGAATATGAGTCTGTTCAGCTGGCCAAGAAGGCCAACAGCATCCTGGCTTGTATCAGAAATAGTGTGGCTGGCTGGACTAGGGAGGTGATCGTCCCCCTATATACTCAGCTCTGGTTAGGCCACACCTTGAGTACTGTGTTCAGTCTTGGGCCTCTCCCTACAAGAAAGACATCAAGGCCCTAAAGCATGTCCAAAGAAAGCCAATGAGCTGGTGAAGGGTCTAGAGAACAAGTCTTATGAGAAGTGGCTGAGGGAACTGGGGTTGTTGAGGCTGGAGAAGAGGAGGCTTAGGGCAGACCTTACCATGTTCTACAACTACCTCAAAGGAGGTGGTAGCAGGAAGGGGGTCAGTCTCTTCGCCCAAGCAACAAGTGATAGGACAAGAGGAAATGGCCTCAAGTTGCGCCAGGGGAGGTTTTGGTTGGATATTAGGAAACACTTCTTCACTGAGAGGGTTGTGCGGCATTGGAACAGACTGCCCAGGGAAGTAGTTGAGTCACTATCCCTGGAGGTCTTCAAAAGATGGGTAGATGTGGTGCCTAGGGACAAGGTTTAGTGGTAGCTTGGCAGTGCTAGGTTAAAGGTTGGACTAGATGATCTTAGAAGTCTTTTCCAACCTAAATGATTCTGTAATTCTATATGCTCTAAAATAAATAAAATTCAGTGCTTTTTGCTGTTGGCTTTTCAGAAGGCAGGTAACGGTTATATTACATCTAAGACTCTTAGCAGATACCCATGAAACTTTTATTGCAAAGCCTGTTAGTGTCCCCATAATCCATGAATTCTGACTTCCTTTTCTTCTTTTCAGACCTTGATTTTGTCTTTTATATTTCAACTGCTTCCCACAATCCTACTGTTCTTAAAGAATGACTATGTAGAAAAGCTGTATAAAGGCAAAGTTGTGTCTCTCTGTAAAATTTTTGTTAAACTTATCATATAACTTATGAAATATGGAAAAGTATGTTGTGAAAGCAAATCTTCCCGAGAGTGGAGATAGGTTGGAGTTCATCTTTAAAACTAACTTTTTTTTTTTAGTAAGTGATTGCATTTTGAAAATGTTTTCATTTTTATATGCCTCAGCAGGCAATATAGGATAATTTGATAACAAGAATTTCTTTATTGGGATAGGCTGCTGAATTGAAAACATAGATTCATTTGACTTTTTCTGCCTAGAAATGAAACGAAATGAGATTGTTTTATTAGTGGCATAAATGGCTTGGTGATTTATCTATTTGGGGTTCATTTATTGCTCGTCTTGAAGCTTTTAAAAATGTGCTGAATATCAGAAAGGTACATTCTGTGTAGAATGTACCTTTTATGACTGTACCTGCTTCATGTTATTCTGGGCTGTAAGAGTTTGTTCCATATTCTCTTATGCTATTGATGCTATTGTCCAAGTGTGTTTAATTTTATATCTTCAGAAGATTTTCTGATTGGTTTGAAGGAGTTATACAGTATATTTTAAAAAGCAATAATATTTTTCCTATCTGGGTAATGATACACAAAGATATCTATGTCTGAAGACTTGTAATAAACTGGTTAGTAAATAATATTTTAGTATTTAATAGTTGTCTGTAAAGCTGAAATGTACTTGGCAAGCACTACCTTTTTTAGGTCATATGAATGAAGAAAGATCTTAACCCTGACTCCTTTGTTTTCCAGTTAATAGTAATGTTAATATAGTTCCAGTTGCTACCACTACATAGGAAAGAATATTTCACATATCTTAGAGCTGAAAGAAGAAAGATACAATAATGCTTCACTATCTATTGCTTGTTTGTCAGTCCTTTCAGTATCCTTGCATTAGGTAATACCCCTCTCTGCTAACTGTTGACATTATCATGCCTTTCCATCTTTTGCTCTTCTAATAAGAACTCCCTGAGTTGCCCTGTTATATTGAAGTATGCCTGATGACCTGCAGTTGGATTAATGGAAGTTCTTTTAAGTTCTGAAAGACAGTTGTAAATCCATTTATTTTTCCAGTACAATAGTTTAAAACAGCTGCTGGCAGTGCAGTTATGGTAGCCTTTGGTACGTGGTTTTTAATATTCTGGTACCTTTTACGTAGCATCCAAATGCTAGTAAACAAGTAAGAAAATGCATCTTGTGCGTGTGACTACACATCATCATCTGTGTCTTTGAAAGCAATAAGTGGAATTTCGTAAGCAGCAAGCTCAGTATCAGCCAGCAGCATACTCTGGCAGCGAAGGCCAGCAGCATCGTGGGCTGTCTTGGCAGGAGTATAAACATGACATCAAGGGATATCCAGTTTTGGGACATTCAATACAAATAGCATTGTGATAATCTGGAGCAAATCTAGTGAAGGGCTATGAGAACGGTTAGGGCTAGAGTACTTGCCATCCAGCAGGATGTTGGACTAGATACCTCCTGAAATCCCTTCCAACCTGAGTTATACCTGTTTTGTATTTGCATTGTTGAGATCTTGTTTTTATTGATAATTTTACTGGGGAATAAATTGAAAATTATACAGCAATATGCTGGCCTCATATTTATTTTTTGCATATTTTTTAAGTCACTGCCAAGACACCCCCTTCCCTGCACCCTGTATATTAATTTTTATGGGAAAAGTTGCTTTCCTCCCCATGATTGCTAACCATAACACTTTTAGGAGCACATCCTTGACAGATAACAAGGTATGCCTGTACTTTGAACCTTGCTTATCAGGGAATCAAACCTGTTACGTGTGATATTAAGGGACATACCAATCACTTGCTAAGTTCTGGCAGTTTGAACCCTAATCTTCTGACCTACTCTGCCAGACTTTCAGTGGGGAAAATGGGGGTAGGGGAGAGCAGTTTCTCTGCTGGTACAGTAATTACCTGCATCTTTTCTTTTCCAGATGTCGAAGGAGCTTTATCAGATAGCCTTCCAGTTAGCCCATATCTCAGAACAATTGTTCATACTTTCTCATTTTTCTCCCCATCCTTCTCTGGGAATTTTCAGTGATGATTTTTTTTTTTTTTTTCCTTACTGATGATCAGAAAAGTTCTTTTTTTCATCACTGCATAGAATAGAAGTTTCATTTTGATATTGTTAATTGCATACAGTAATCAGATTTGTAGAATTCAGAGCTTAAAAATCTGCACGTTCATTTCTGACTGTTTAAGGAGTTATATGGCATTCCAAACATTTTTCTTATGTTTGTAGCTGGCTGTATTTTCAGTGAAAAGAGATGTTTCATTATTGCTGTTGTCACTTATGTATATGCTGCTCTGTCAATCATTTAACATAGGGTTTTTCTCTTTTTTTCGTTGATAAATTTAAAAATCATGCACTAATTATATTTTAAGTATATATTTACATATAAAATTATGAATTTTCTATTAAATAGTGTAATAGCAGCATGTACAACAACAGACAATAAATGCTGTCATGGAAGGCAGAGAATAGGATCACTGATGTATATTTAAGTTTCTTTTCTTAAACTCTGGAATTGTTGATGTTTGTAGGTTGCAAAACGTGACTTGAATTTCATGATTCAGCCCATTGTATGTTAATATTTCAGTCTGTGTATACTATAAAAGTTCTATTAAATTTGGGCGAGACGGTTAATCACCTCTTTCTTACTAGTAGTTTGTGTACTACTAAATGAAGAAGGAGGTGCTGATGCCAATAGGATGCATGGGAACAGCACAAAGCAGCACCAGTGGAGGTTCAGACTGGGCATTAGGAAAAGTTTCTTTACCGTGAGGGTGGTCAAACACTGCAAGAGGCTTCCTAGAGAAGTGGTTGATGCCCCAGGCCTGTCAGTGTTCAGGAGGCATTTGGATAACACCCTCAATAATATGCTTTAACTTTTGCTTGTTCCTGAAGTGGCTAGACAGTTGGACTTGATGATCTTTGTAGGTCCCTTCCAATTGAACTATTGCATTCTGTTCTGCAGGACAGCATATCCACATAGCCATTGCATGGCCCCTAATATTCTTTCCAAAGTATCTTTGCAATCCGTTTTTAATTTTCTGATGTCAACTGCTTATACAATCTAGCTTGTAGAAAGAATAGCAAGGGGGAGAGGATTGTAGATTTAAAAAAAGAAAAAAAGATAAAAAAGTATATACAATTTATAGATTGGATGTGTTCACGATATGCATCATGTAAATGAATAGAAAATGTAACAAGTTTTGTCAGCATGAACATCCAGAGTTTGTTTCCTTGAATCTCCTTCCCCTTTATCTATTTATGGTTTAGATTTGACCAATATGTATATACCAGAAGCTTTCAGTACCTTCTTTTTCAGTGTCTGCAGGGGTTTGAAGTTTGTAAGTTTTGATTTTTTTTTTAATATCAGACAAAACATGTACTAGAATTGGCAACAGTTGTTTTACAATTTCTTAAATGAGTTTGGCTTTTGTGTTTGTGTGTGTGTATGTACTGCTGCATGCCTGTACTTATCTGGATGCAATATTCTTTTTTAACAGTAACATCAATGGTGTGAATTGATTAATTAAAGAAAAAGAACAAAGACTATTTCCTGGACATGTTCTGCAGTATATTGGAAATATTAACTGATTGTTTACATCAGTAATTCCACATAAACTTGGTAGTTTAGTGATAGTTATGTCAATTTTTCTTCTTCATCAGTCTTACATGTTTCAGCTACTATCTTGAACAATTACTGCACCAGAACATTCAATGAAAGGAATGTATGCAAATATGCTATGGGCCAGTTGTGAGCTGAGAGGGTCAGTGATGCTGCATCAAAATATATTTGAGCCGCGTAGAGTACAACTACATGCACATATTGGCACTCTGAGAATTCCTTGAATACTAAATTAGCCTAGCAAATAACAATCACTCCACCTGGAATCTCAAGATTCTGAAAATATTTATATTGCCTTAGCTGAATATTTAATGAAATAGTATCTGTGACTAGCAGGAGACAACAGTTGCAAAGGATACATATACGTAGGAAAATCTAATTCAACCAGCAGTTTCAGAGTCTTTTTGTAATTGTTGACTCCAATTTATTAATTTGTTTGGGCATTGAAGAACAATGTGTGTACTACATCTAAAAAAAAAAGTGTAATCAGCAACTTTTGTAGCTTCCGATCTCCCCCAGATCTGTTCAGGTATGCATAATCCACTACAAAAGCTATTTATTGCAGCTGTATTCCAGAATACAGAACATTTGAAATTTCATTTCAAAGTGAATTTAAAAAAAATAAAATATCTGTTTGAACATTGATGTTGTGTAGGTAATGAGAAATTTACTCGTGTTTATTCTGGTGATTGCATGTTCCACTTAAGTTTAAAATATTTCTCATGCTTTCAAAATTGAGACTTTTGCCATTTTATGTGCTAACGCACATGTGCAAAAGATAGCTTTGTGCAGTGCATCAAGGCTGTGCCAGAAACAATAGAACCATTCAGTTTCTTCTGACTGCTTTTGGCTTGAGGTAGAGCTGCTGGTGTCGGCATCCTTTAGCGTGGCTATGTTTCGTTTTAGATTGTTCTGTTGTCTGTGAAGTCAGTGAAGTTGTTTCCTTTGGTATTTCTTCACTGTGTTTCAGAGAATGCATTTAATAACATTCCTCTTTGAAAAAGGAATCTTCTACCTTTATTTGGGGTTACTTTAAGGTTTTATTCAAGGGATTCTGTGAGGTGATGATTTCCATTTTGGATTCACAAGCTAAATACCTTTGTTCCTACATATCCTGAAATACCTGATCGGGTAGATATTCTCTGACCAACCATATATACTGAGGTTTTATATGTTTTTAGTTTGTACACTGCTTCATAGTCATATTACTGGCTTATTAGTTTCTTCAGATACTTTCTTTTTGTTAAGGTTGTACTAATGCCTCTGTATTGATGAAGTTCAATTAAATTATTTGAATAAATGTCACGGGTTCTTTTCATTGAATCAAATAACAAAAGAGTAAACTCTATCAAGATACTAATTAGTTAAACCAAGTAATAACAGGCTAATAACCAGGTAAGTGACTCTGAGCAACTAAGTGTACGCATCAGCAGTATTAAATTAACACAGAACAGCAAACACATCTCATTTCATTAAAAAAAAAAGAGCATGACAGGAGTTGCTCGTGTTGTATATAGTAGCCTGGAAGTAACCCCACACTTTCAGGAGGTGGAAGACTGGATTCATCATCCATCAGGACTCCAGAACTGAGAGAGAACTCCCCAGTGAGGGTTTATTATACAATACTTATGACTGAATTATAGCTCCCGAGTACAGCAGGGTAGGCTAGGGTAGGCTGAAGCACTCTCCACCAACACTGTTGAAGCTGTGTCATGATGCAGAGGCAACTCTTAAATTTGACAGGGTCAAAGTCAAATGAAAGGGAGTACAGTAGCATGGCCCTGGGACAAGGAAACAAAGGTGGATTTCAGTCCCTGCCAGTTGGAATGGTTTAGCAGATATATCTCGAGCAGATTCATCCTTAAAGTTCATTCTTCTAATTTTTAAAGAGTTGGAGCACAGTAATTAGTTCACTCAAGCTGACTTACCAAGTGGAATACACACAAAGTTAAGCAGCTAAAAAAGCTATTTACCTTTATAGTAATTCATCAAGATGTGCCTTTTATATGTGTATTCCATAACCCCCTCCCTTTAAGGTTGTATTTACCAGTCGTGTTAGTGAGTGGTTAGTGAGAAGGTCTGTGCCACATCTAACCAGTTTCTTTCTCTGGCATAAGGCACAAGAATACATGGAAAATATGCATGTTCACATCGGACGCTGCAGGGAAGTGTCCAATGTAGAGTATACTGGGCATTAGTCTGTTTAGGGTAGAACACATATAGATCCTACATACTATCTATACTATACTATAGCATAGTAGCTCCTATAGTATATAGGATCCTATAGTATATGTAGGGTCTATACTGTATAGATCTACATACTATACTATAGATGCTATTAATCCACTTACTGCATAGGTAAGTAATTTCGGTTTTAGGTGTCCTGGGACTACAGGTAATGTAAAAGTTGTTTATCTTGCTAGATCTCCATGTTTGGAACTGTTGCCTCCAAGGAAGTTGTTTCAAGAGAATGAGGATCAGAGACCAAGATACAACAAATGCTTAGAATGCTGCAAAACAGAAAAATCTGCTTTGAAGCAAGCAGCTTTAAACAAAGCTTCTAAGCTTTCTCTCTCAAACACATTTTACTAAACCACATGCAAAAGTACTGTATGTTTAATTACTTGATATGAAGCAAATGTAACATCTGGCAAGAACTTGCATGTTAAATCATGCTTACCCTTTAACATTTAAGCTGTATGCTTCTGGATTTATTTATTTATTTTTTTGAATAACAATCTAAAACAAGAATACAGTGCTGGATAAAACTCTAAGCATGTTATTTGGGGAAAACAAATTTTATGTAAAAAGTATTCCTGCAAACATTTTACGTTGTTTAACCATTTGTAGATGGTGTGCTTCATCTTCTGTTTAATCATTGTATTCTGAACTTTTCCTTTCTTTTGTTGGAAGTATTTAAAAATAAATTTGTTGGTATTAAGTACATTGTTATTATAGAATTATAGTCCACATTACAAATAATATAATTGACAGACATTAATGAAGCATTTAATAAATGGTACAAGAGACTGAAAATGCCTGCAAAGCTGGTGTAAGAATCTCCACAGCATACTTGTATTTAAATTAAGAATGACAGTTTTCTTTGCCGTTTTGTAGTAATTATTACAGTAGACATTTCAGTTTATGAAACCAGCCATATATGTAATGCATCAGATTGATGTTCAGTGCTTCAGAAACTGTGCAATCAAAGCATTTAAAGCTAAAGATCAGAGTTCCTGCATTTTCAGTTGCTTAGTGGGTAGCGTGTGAACTCATTTCATGGGAAATTTCTGATTGCTCAGAAACAAGCCAACCACTTTTTAGTACTGAGGATCAAAAAGAGAAACAGTGACAACAAGATCCTTTGAGCACCCATGTTTGAAATGGAGTCTCAGTTTGCCACATGTATGGACAGCGTATGTGCTGCATTTAACATGCCTGAATTTAATTTAGACCAATCTAAACTGCTATTCCTCCTTCTGTGACTCCAAGTAGCAGAATGAAGAGCAAAGATAATTTTTCTGTGCTTTTATACTTAGTTGTGTTTTCTTTGGAAGTGAGGAAGCCATAACAGCCACTCAGTTGCAAAAAGTGAGGAAGTTAAACTGTGATTTGAGCCTCATCATGAAAGAAGTAAGGACAGAATTTGATGAAAGATGTTGAAGGGTGCGGAAGGATTGTCTCGAAATTGGAGAGATCAGTGACGAGTTGTGTCCCTTAGGGGTCCGTACTGGAACTGGTACTTGTTAAATATTAATGACATAGCAGGACTGAGTGCACCCCAGCAAGTTTGTGGACGACATGAAGCTGAGTGGTGCATTTGATACAATACAAGGAAGGTATGCCTTCCACTTGGCCAAGTGCAAAGTCCTGCACCTTGGGTTGGGACAATCCCAGACATCAGTACAAACTGGGAGATGTAGATCAACAGATTGAGAGCAGCCCTGCAGAGAAGGATTTGGAGGTACTGGTGCATGACAAATTGGACGTGAGCCGGCAATGTGTGCTTGTAGCCCAGAAAACCAACTGTATCCTGGGCTGCATCAAAAGAAGCATGGCCAGCAGGCTGAGGGAGTTCATTCTCCCCCTCTGCTCTGCCCTTGTGATTTCCCACCTGGAGTACTGCATCCACCTCTGGGACCCCCAGTATAGGAGTGATATGGACATGTTAGACTACATTCAGAGGAGGGCCACAAAAATGATCACTGGGATGGAGTACCTCCCACAAAGAAAGGCTGAGGGACCTGGAGTTGTTTAGACTAGAGAAGAGAAGACTCTGGGAAGACCTTGTTGCAATCTTTGAGTACTTAAGAGGGGCTTGTAAAGGGCCTCCCTCTTTTCAATAAGAAAGATGGAGGGAGAATTTTTATAAATGTATGTACTGATAGGACATGGGGTAATGATTTTAAACTAAAGGAGCATAGATTTAGATTAGATATAAGGAAGAAGTTCTTCACAATAAGGTGGCGAGGCACTGGAACAGGTTGCCCAGGGATGTTGTGGATGCCCCATCCCTGGAAGCGTTTGTCAGATTGGAGGGGACTTTGGGCAACCTGATATGGAGAAAGAGGTCACTGCTTTTGGCTGGGGGGTTGTACTAGATGGTCTTTAAAGGTCTCTTCCAAGCCAAACCAGTCTGTGTTTCCATGATTGTATAAACTCTGGGAGTGATACAGGAATGGAGATGTGAAGATACAGATGAAGACTGATACAGATGGAGACTGATGATAGGAATGGAAACTGAGTAGGCTAGAATAAAGGTGAGAATAAAACCAGATACCCAAAGTAGAAAGAATGAAAATAGAATTGGAAAGCAGGAGAAATCGGGCTTGGAGCTGGGACAGAGAGGGAGAAGGGCAGGAACATTAGAGGACATGTTGGGGCTGGAAGGGGGAGGCTTGCAATAGGAGAGGTTAGGGAGGAAACATCTGTAGCATTTAGGTTTCTTTACAGATTTGGCACTGAACCAAAGTACAGATGTTTCTGAAAATAGGAGAGTATACTGTAATTACTTTAAAGATCTTAGACCTGGAACTGACCCATCTGGGGAGTCAGGATGATTTCACAATTTGTATTTTTTTATTGTTGTTGTTGCTGTTTTGTTTTGTTTTTTCATCTTTAAGCTTGAAAGTAATGTCTCAAATATATCCTAAAGAGACTTGGGTTGGTATAATCAAGTTTGCAAAATTAGAAAGGGTTGGTGCTGAGCTTTGTATAATCTTAGTAGGACTTCCTTTGGAAGATGTATATTATAGAATTTACTTGGTTGTCATTCTTTCCTATTAACAAGCTTAACAGTAGAAATTGCATAATTTTACAAATCTAGTTGTCTTCTCATGTACTTCATTATTCAACTGTATCTGCTTGTGAAGAGTACTGCTGTACACCTCAAGTTTTGTCTACAGGATAGCTGACAGTAGAAGTTAGCAGTATATTTCTGTTAGGTAAAGGCAGATTAGAGTTGCTATCCCAGTACATATGGGATGCTTATAAAAAGTTGGTACTATTATTAAGTGAATCTCACTGTACATGTGTATCTGATAAAAGAAAACAAAACAAAAAACCTTCCAAATATAACTGTTAGATTGGGCTGTACTGGATGTGTCTTGTAGTTCTCCCCATTCAAAAAACAGTTGGTCATCACTCTTCCTTCTGGTACAGAGACTATTTGGAGAAGTGTACTTTTCTTAGATCATATCACTTACATCGAGGTCCATTTTGTGATGAGTTTACCGTGAAATCTTTCAGTTTACTCTCAGTGTATAAAGGTTTCTAAATATATCATTACCCACTATTTGCAAAAGCAATCTTCTCCAATAGAAGAATCTTAAAACCATTCTTAGAAACCAGAGTTTAAGTCCCTTGCTGAATATTCTCTATTCTGCTTTACTCTAAAAATAACCTTTTTGATAACCATAGTGTCATTCTGCATTAGCAAACTTCAGGTATTACTGACTGGTCATCCTAATGGCAAAGAGACAT
Source organism: Anser cygnoides (assembly GCF_040182565.1). Classification (NCBI taxonomy): domain Eukaryota; kingdom Metazoa; phylum Chordata; class Aves; order Anseriformes; family Anatidae; genus Anser; species Anser cygnoides. Next base: position 169,057,370 of record NC_089873.1, on the reverse strand, counting down.
AATGAAGTTGAAACCTCGTTTCACATGATTCTTACATGCTTGTTTATGTTGTTGTTTTTGTCGTTTGTTTTCTTTTCTTTTTTTTCATTAGCTTAATCCATAGCTACCCTTTCATTCCCAACCTACTCTTTTATGAGACAAAATTGATAAAGTGAAAGAGTAGAGTTTTATTAAAATTTCTTGATTGGGAAAAATCCTGTACACCCACATGCCTCTATTTTTCTTTTTTTTTCTTTTTTTTTTTTCTCCGTTAGAGTAGTATTAAAGCATGGGTGGTTTTGTTTTCTTCTGTTTTTCGTAGAGACCATCTAGGTAGAATAAGGAATGCATTTTGACATTGTATTTCATGAGTATATGTATATACACATGCACCCACACTTGCGCTGCAATATTAGCCAAGAAGTCAGAGATACCAAGTAAAAGCAAATATGACAAGGAAACTCTGAATGCTGTGCTACAGTGGAGGAGTTGCTAGTGAGCTCAACATTGTAGTAAGGTCAAAAGAAAACCTACTTGGTTAACAACAGTTTCTCCTTTACCAGCTCTGGAAAAGTGTTAGATGTTTTCTGTCACTAATGGAAGTATTGCTTTTCATACCACAAGGGAAAATGGATGCAATTATGTTTATTAGGCTCTGCAGGAGGATCTGGATAGGCTGGAGCGATGGGCTGAGGTCAACTGTATGAAGTTCAACAAGGCCAAGTGCCGGGTCCTGCATCTGGGGCACAACAACCCCAAGCAGCGCTCCAGGCTGGGAGATGAGTGGTTGGAAAGCTGCCTGGTAGAGAAGGACCTGGGAGTACTGGTTGATAGTCGGCTGAATATGAGCCAGCAGTGTGCTCAGGTGGCCAAGAAGGCCTACAGCTTGCATAAGAAGCAGTGTGGCCAGCAGGTCGAGGGAAGTGATTGTGCCCCTGTACTCTGCTCTGGTGAGGCCGCACCTCGAGTACTGTGTTCAGTTTTGGGCCCCTCGCTACAGGAAGGACATGGAGGTGCTCGAGAGAGTCCAGAGAAGGGCGACGAGGCTGGTGAGGGGTCTGGAGAACAAGTCTTACGAGGAGCGGCTGAGGGAGCTGGGCTTGTTCAGCCTGGAGAAGAGGAGGCTCAGGGGCGACCTTATCGCTCTCTACAGTTACCTTAAAGGAGGCTGTAGAGAGGTGGGGGTTGGTCTGTTCTCCTACGTGCCTGGTGACAGGACGAGGGGGAATGGGCGAAAGTTGCGACAGGGGAGTTTTAGTTTGGATGTTAGGAAGTACTTCTTTACCGAAAGGGTTATTAAGCATTGGAACGGGCTGCCCAGGGAGGTGGTGGAGTCACCATCCCTGGAGGTCTTTAAAAGACGTTTAGATGTAGAGCTTAGCGATATGGTTTAGTGGAGTACTTAGTGTTAGGTCGGAGGTTGGACTCGATGATCTTGAGGTCTCTTCCAACCTAGAAATCTGTGATACTGTGATACTGTGATGTTGACAAAAAAAAAAATACAAAATTGTTATATATTGGTACTCATAGACTGTACCCTAATTGTATGTATCTCAAAAATCATTGCCAGTGGAATGAATATTATGTTCTTCATAACTGTACCAGTAAAACCAGATCATGCCCATATAAGCTACTTAAAATTTCTGTGATGTACAATTATTTTTTTCCCAGAAATTACTGTTCATGGTAGTGTTAATAAGCATGCTCTGGAAGCACCCAGATGATTGACTAGACTTAAAAAAATTATCAGAGAGCTATACACTTTTTTGGAAAGTTTGGGAAGTACAAAGAAATATCTGTAACTTCTGTTAATGCATGTTTCCAGTGTGTAAGCTCTATACAGAACAGATCATTAAACCTTAGTCTAATTTAAGGTCTGAAGCAGTCTACAGGAAAGCATGGCCATTTATTTTTTGCAAGGGCACAAGACACAGATTCGTTGTTTAAAGTCAATAAATGTGACTTGTAGATAAATTGCATTTGTGCACTACATTGCACATCAGATGGCTGGATGACGTGTGTCTTTGTGAAGACATGCTCGTTTTGGAACAAAATTGTCTTCCCAGGATTGTAAACAATGTCCTTAGCAGAACAGATTCACTGTCATGCCTGCAGCCAATCATGTACAAAGTATGGAGAACATAAGCATGCTGGAACTATTTTTGTGTGGTAAAATGAAAATAAGAACATACAATGGGGGAACAATGATGAAATGCTTAAAGTACCAGCCTCAAGCAAAATTGACAGCAGTCGATATCACATAGATAATGGGCATTTAGCAGTTCTGTCCGAGCACAAATGTCATGCTACTATTGAAGAAGAAAATTGTTTTAAAAAGAGCGGTTTTCATGAGCTCAGTGGGCAGAACTTCCAGTCTCTGCTCACGCAGCCTGTGTGGGAACAATCTCATTCATGCATTGGACTGTTTATTCATACACAGATGTCTGCAGAGTGACTATAAAGGGCATCATAATGACACCTGTTTGTTCTGTTCAAGTTAATTCCAGTGAAAATTGCTTCCTCTTTGTGCCTTAGAAACATTCCCACATCTGAAATCCTCAGGGAAAATATTTGACTAATCTCCTTGTTTTTGTTAAACACTCTCAATCCTACCTGAAGATTAGGTACTAAATAGGGTAGAGTTGTGTTGCAATGCTATTTGACAAATGACAGTTAACAGCAATACTGGGTTAAAGTAAAGGTTTATCTGGCATTTGGACAGTTTGTCAAGTGGCTTCTGTGTGAGAAGTACCATCTTGCATTTAAAAGTTGTCAAATGATTTATTTTCTGAGAGTTTGTTTGGTCTGAGTAAGAGTTACCTTCTATCATCCACAACATCTTGTGATAAGGAACATCACAGATCACATGATATTCTGTGTGAAGAATGACTTTTGTTTTCACTCTACATCCACTAGCTTTATTAGATGCCTCCTCATTCATCTATTAGAAAATACAGTGAATAATGGTTTCCTACTCTCATTCTCCATAATGTTACAGGCCTCTATTTCTTCCTTTTCCTTACACTTAAGGAAACTTCCTTAATTAATTTCTTCATCACGCTGCCACTGCCAGTTGTCAAAGGTAATCCTTATTACCCTTCTCTGCCCCTACCTGTTCTATTTTTTGTGGGATGAGTTATGAGAAATGTATTCAGCATTCATTATGCAGGCAGCAGCGTGGAATTGTAAAGTGACGCGCTGATTTCTGTATTTTCTCTGCTCCTTTCATAGTAATTCACCAAACGTTGGTTTTAACCCTTATTTAAAACTCAGCTGAAGTTTTCATGGATTATCTAGTATAATCCCAAAATCTCATTCCTAAATGAAAAGTCAGCTAGGAGTTCATTATTTTATGTATGTGGTTAGAATCATTTTTTCCAATGGTGGTGTATTACTTTGCATATGTCTCCTTTAAATTTCATAGGGCATTTAATGCTCAGCTTTGTAATGTTTTCTACTGTTATTCACATCAGCCTCTTTTTTTACAGTCCAGTAAATTAGTATTCCATCAGCAAACTTTTACCCCTCTTGGAGATTGCCTGTTAAGTATAATGAGTAGATAAACTGAATTCCACTTCTAAGTGGAATATTACTTATCTGTCACCTACTATCTTACATATATATTAACAAAAACACATTTCATTCCTGTTTTTTGAGAGTCTTCATACCTGTGGTTCTGAATGACTGTGGAATTTAATAAACTGCTGTGGTCTGATGTTTTTTCATATCTTTGGATACGGGGAAAAGCAGTGTAGCAGATACCCATCATACCCTAAAAGGGATTCAGCCTTGGTATCATTGAGGTCTAATACCACTTCTCCCTATTATGTATAACACTTAGTGGTGAACATAGGATACAACAGCCTCCTTGGTATCTCTCTCGTGTCCTCTAAAAGATTTCTGTGTTAGAAGTATGGAATATGTACACTTGTTTACCAAGAACAAAATTGATATTGATGTAACATTTTTAAAAATTAAGGTATACTGTAAGGTCATTGTCATTTGATTTTATGTTATCCATATATTCAGCAAAGACATGGACTGAGTTTTCTACTTACTGAGTTTTGTAGTCATTATAATATTGAATTTCCCTAATGATATTTCAAATATAGGCAACAGTAGTTACATAGGTAACTGTACTAATACTTACTAAATTTTAAAAATACTCTTAATTTCATATCAGTTATAAATTTCAGAACAGAACCAGCATGCATTTTAAGTTTGTTTTGAATAATTTTTGAATTGCCAAAACTTTTTTTTTTTTTTCCTGCTTTTAGGTATAGACAAATGCAGCTTGGCACAGAAAGCAAAGTAGCTGAACTTCTTCACCAAAGTAAGTTAAAGTCCTTTGAAAGTGAACATGTTCAACTCATGCAACAAGAAACAGCTAAGAATCTTTCACAGTGCCAAATAGAATGTGAAAAATATCAGAGAAAGCTGGAGGTATGTTATCAAAAGACACTTTACAGAGCATTACATAGTCATTTTCAATTAGAATTTAAAATGAAAAAGCTTAGGGAAAAAGCACCGAAGAATATATACATGGTTGTATTAGTATTTCCACCAAATTTGGCTGAAGCAGAACCTAATGACAGGTTTACTATGCCTGAACATTTCAGTGGCAAATAAAAGGAAATGGGAGAGGCAAACCTATCTCATGGAGAGATGTTGAAGACTTGTGCTTTAGAGTACCAGTGTCCATCACAGAAATTCTCTCTTTGTGTCAAATGTCAGCATTTAGATACCTTCTTTGTAAAGGATAGGTCCTTATTATGTACCCTTACAAATAAAGCCTTTCTGTCCTCTAATCTAGTTCTTCTAAGACTGCATACTAGTTCTAGGGGAATTTCACGTCAGGAAACAAAACAGAGAATTTATATGAAATTCTTATATATATATATATATATAGTCCTTAAAATTGTATACTACAGTTTCAAAACTAGCAATAATCAAAATAAAAATTGGGTGAAATTCTCTTAAAAGTGTACTGGTAGAAGTATACAGACTTTGTAAAGTTCTCTTACATCATTTAATTACACTAAAATATGTCAAAAATTTTTAGTAGAATTTTGCGTATCTGTACTTGTTTTATAGGCTTATTACTAGAAAAAAATTAGTTCAGACCCTTTTATAGGACACAGCATCTAGTAGAATCCAGCTTATCATAGTTAGATGTTGAAATTTGATCTCTGACATCCTTCAGAATCTATTTGTGCAAGATGAAAAATAAGTTGGTTTTATTTTCCTATACACGCAAGGGTAGTAGCTTGCTAGCTGTTTCCAACAGCTGCACGTTCATTGACAGCTGGCAATTAAAACCCCCTTTTTTAACCCAGTGTTTCCAAAATAAGTGCAATTGTACATTTAGTCAATACTGCTTTATGAGTTTATCTTCACACCCACAAAGGACCATAGAAGAGCAATTGGAAGTAGACAACCCCAAGCAATTCTCTGCCCTTGCTGTTCCTAGCTCTCCACAGGAGCCATCAGCTCATCAAAGGACCAAGTCCCCCCACAAAGAAGATCCCAGATCAAGGGCAGTGGGGGACCCCAGTGACACAGTCAGAGACGCAAGCTTCTGCCCATGGACCATCCCAGGGCTGTCCAGGAGAGCCTCAGCCCCATGGGCCAGGAGGCACCCACCAGTGGGTCAGAGTCAATGGGAGAGGGTCACCTCAGACTGAGGTGTCACTGCCTTGGGGTATGGGATACATGATGTGATGCAGAAAAAGAGCATATGGCGTTTTCACCAGGCTTATGTTAAGGGACATGTTACCAGTGACAAGGAAAAGACTGGATGTAGGTGATACAAAGAGGAGCAAGCATAGGAAAATAGAAGGGTAAGGGGATTAAAAGCCATGTCTGTGTTACTGCATAACTGTGTGTGTCTTGATGTGTGCATGGGACTCTGTACCAGCTATTGGCATGAGACTGTGGCCTTAGGGTCTTCTCTGTCCATGTGCCAGCAGCTGCAGGGGTCCATACTACTTAGGTGTATATATATTTAAATGTATATAAGATTTTATATATTTTTTCCCCTTCTAAAAGCTTTTTGATTTTCTCACAATATCCTTCTAGAGGAAATGTTCAGCATATAGCTAGACATGCACACAACACAGTGGGTGAACAATTGGCTGAAGAGTTGGGCTCAAAGGGTTACAGTAAATGGGGTAACATCAGGCTGGTGGCCAGTCACTAGTGGGGTTCTCCAGAGCTCAGTTTTAGGGCCAGTTCTCTTCAAAGCTTTTATCAATGACCTGGACACAGGAATTGAGTTCACAATAAGTAAGTTTGCAGATGCTACTAAATTAGGAGTCATTGTTGATTCCCTTAAGGGTAGAGCGGCCTTACAGAGAGATCTTGTGGATCCTGGTCTAATGGAAGGTGTCCTGGTCTAGTGGCTGGCATCCCTGCCTATGGCAGGGGGGGTAGAATTAGATGAGCTTTAACCCAAACCTTTCTATGATTCTATGATTTTGATAGATTAGAGGGCTGGGCAATCACCAACCATATGAAAATTAACAAGAGCAAATGCTGGATTCAGCGCCTGGGATGGTGTAATTCTAGATACATAAGTGGATGGAGAGCAGCCCAGTGGAAAGGGGTCTGGGGGTTTTAGTTGATGGTAAGCTCAGTATGAGTCAAGGGTGTGCCCTGGTGGCCAAAAGGGCTACCTGTATCCTGGGGTAGAAAGCTAACCAGTGAAAAGAAGTGACTGTCTTCCTATAGTCAGCCACGGTGCATCCTCACCTCAATTACTGTGTGCAGTTTGGGGCTCCACAAAGTAAGGATATTAAAATATCAGAATGTGTCCAAAGGAAAGCAACAAAGATGGTGAAAGGTAGAGGGCATGACTTAGGAGAAGCAGCTGAGGTCACGTGGTTTGTTCAGCTTAGAGAAGAGACAGAGAGGTGACCTCATAGCTGTCTACAATTTCCTCATGACTGGAAGCGAAGAGGGAGGTGCTGATCTCTTCTCTCTGATGCCTAGTGATAGGACCAGAAGGAATGCGGCATCAGGCAAAGTTAAAGCTATGTCAGGTGAAGTTCACATTGGATATTAGCAAAAAGGTCTTCTCCAAAAGGGTGGTCAAGCACTGGAACAGGCTCCCCAGGGAAGGGGTCATGCCCCAAAGCCTGTCAATGTCAATGTTCAAGAAGCGTTTAGATGATGCTCTTAGATACATGGTTTAGGTTGGCCTGTACAGAGCGCGGAGTTGGATTCCATCCTCATGGGGACCTTCCAACTCAGGTTATTCTATGATCCTATTTAAGAAATTACTGTTTCTGCATTATCTCTTCCCCTTTACTGTCCACAACAGAGTTGGAAGAACGAGAGTGTATGTTTACACGTCTGTGTAAAGTCTGCCACCTTAACAGTAGTGCTGATAAAAAAACTAAGTTTTGTAAAACAATTTGGAAAATAGTACCAGTGTATTCCAGATTTGCATTGGCAGTCTTTCTAAAACAGTCTGCTTTAAAATACAACTCTCAGGGATGGTCAGAGGGCTGGAACACCTCTCCTATGAAAACAAGATGAGAGAGTTGGGGTTGTTCAGCCCGGAGAAGAGAAGGCTTCCGGAAGACCTTATAGCAGCCGTCCAGTACCTAAAGAGGGCCTTCAGGAAAGCTGGGGAGGGACTCTTTGTCAGGGAGTGGAGTGATAGGACAAGGGGAATGGTTTTAGGGTAAAAAAGGTAGATTTAGATTAGATATTAAGAAATTCTTTGCTCTGAGGGAGGTGAGGCACTGGACCAGGTTGCCCAGAGAAGCTGTGGATGCCCCATCCCTGGAAGTGTTCAAGGCCAGGCTGGATGGGGCTTTAAGCAACCTGGTCTGGTGGGAGGTGTCCCTGCCCATGGCAGGGGGTTTGGAGCTAGATGATCTTTAAGGTCCCTTCCCACCCAAACCATTCTGTGGTTCTATAACAAGGTTGATGATTTGAAGCTATTTAACACCTTATTGTCACTCTGTGAGATATTTTTAAGTATCAATGCAGAACAAACAAAAAAAATAGAAATTATATTCAGCAATATACTAAGAAAAGTATTTATACCTCAAAAACACCAAGGTATCATATCAGTATATGAAAGTACATCACTAATTCTCATCCAAGATCCTGACTAATCTCTGTAACGTATATAAAATGTCATCCCTCTGCAAATGTTTGCCACTACAGGTAAACTTTCCACTATCTAGAGACTGCTGCCAACACCTTGACACCTACACACAATATATTTTTTTTACATTATGTAAAAAGTTGAATGTTGTGGACCCTTTCAACTCTACAAACTTAGGATTTATTCTTTTTCAAACGCGTATCTTCAAAAACGTATCATATACTGCTTGCTTATTTTACTATTGGAAAGGTGTCAAGACTGCAACAGAACAAACTTGAAAACAAAATTTCTTCACCTGTGCAAAGTTAGGGCTGAAAACATCACCAAGTCCAATTTGTGAGATTTAAATGAGATTGATAGTATATTATCTAAGACAGCAGGATACAAACTGGGCAGGACAAAACAAGAGCTTTTTTTCCAAGTGCCAGCTATAGTATTCTTAATTTTGGGGGGAAGGATGCTGTCATTGGAGGTTCTGCATTTCTATGAACCTGCATAGGCTGTTTATGAAGAGGAGCTGCATAGTGGAAACAGAATTACAGAGTGGAAACAAGGCTTTAGATAAAATGTAATTTCATGTTGTTCTGTCTGTATTGGAACATTCAGATCTTAGCTGTTGAGGTTAGTTGTGGTCATGAGCACTGGGAGTGCCAGTTGTGCTAGACTTTGAGGTTGCTAAATATATTTTAATTGTACAGACATGTCTAAACTTTGAGGAAGATAGTTAAATTCGAGCTGTGTTTCCATTTTCTTTGTGGATATTTATTTTATTTGAATAACATCTTGAATATTTGGCATTCAACTGTACTAACTCTTTTGGCACTTTCCTCTCTAGAGATATGCCTTGAAACCAATGCTCTTTCATTACGAAATGTTATTGCAGAAGTTAAACATTTGTTGTCCGTAGTTTTTTCATTCATTCCTTTTGACTGATTTTTTTTTAATTTCATTTCTAATTTGCAGTTTGAATGTATTAATATTTTTTTCATATCCTACCTTCTTAGAGAGTATTGATCTTAACTAATGGTATAGTCACTAGCACCTTAGGTGCTTCATGAAAAAACTTGTTTTTATTTGGGTTTCAGCATAGTTTCTCTTCTTATGCATGCTAAAACTAGGAAACAGCTGTTTTATATGTTGCCAAGTTTTGACTTATACATTTATTCTTCTATGGCAATAGTTTTTTTTTCTTTTTAAGTTTTTATTTATTTATTTATTCTTTCAGTTGTTTGTTTCTCTGAGCATTGTGCATACTTTAGTGTTTTTGACAGTGTATCTGGTATTACTGCTGTATACAGTATGCATATGTTTCTATATCTCGAGACCTATATTTAGTGATCATCTTCAATGTACACATTTGTGAAGTCAGTACTAAAGGTAGCTACAGTACTACTTAATTATTACTTTAACTTGGTTTTGGTGGGTTTTTTTATTATTATTTTTTCTGTGCAGCATATCGATTACTACTTCACTAACCAAACGTGTTTTCCTTCCAGTCAGTTTTATATTTTCAATGTTGTTTTCGATTTTCAAGTACCATATCACTTAGCTTTCTTGTTAAGCTTTAGTTCATATACAGACCTTCGTAACTTTTACTTTTGAGTATATGCCTTTTTGTTTAATCTCGGTGGGTTAAATCCCAAATGCTAATGGTATATTACCTTTCAGTAATAAGTAAATAATAAGAATCTGCTATATCTTAAATAACAAATTTTGGAATTTGTGCCTTTTACCATTCTATAAAGGAACGTTCTTATTTCAGATTGATTACTAAAATCTGAATCCAGTTAAAGCAACAAAAAGAAATGCATTCATGCTTTGTTGACTGCTGTGTATTAATTTTTGTAGCTGTTACATTATTTTTTGTAACTTTTGTAATTTAAAATTATTGTAGCTCTTTCAGAGAGGGATTCACAGAATTACTAAGGCCTTAGGAGAGTGTCATAATGGATACCTGAGTGTAATCTGGTACAAGATCATATAGATGAAAAAATAACTAATTTTTAAAGTATTTTAATTTCTCCTATGGAAAAGTTATATTGATGCATTATTGTTATTTGATATCATCTTGCTGAACGTTTTACATGTGTTTTTTATTTTTTTTGCCTTTTTCACAGCTGTGATGCTGAATCCCTGATTTTTTCATTATTCATTGTCACAGGTGCTTACAAAGGAATTTTATAGTCTTCAGTCTTCTAGTGAAACACGCATTATTGAACTCCAAACACAGAATTCTGAGTTTCAGGCAAGACTAGATACTTACGAAAAACTTGAAAAAGAACTTGATGAAATAATAATGCAAACAGCAGAAAGTAAGTTCTGACACAAATCATATTGTATCTGTAGATGTTTCTGTGTTCTGACAAGACATCTTATTTCTCATGGCACTTGGAAAGTCTTAGAGTGTCTGCCATTCTCCCTGCCTCCTCATGCCTGACGATTAAGATGCAGTAATTACTTTGACAGAATATATTAATGACAAGTTGTGGTGGTTTTATGCAGCTGGGCAGCTGAACTCCACTGCAGCTGTTCTCTCATTCCCCCTCCTCAAAGAAAAAGGGAGAGAAAATACGATGGAAAGGGCTCAAGGGTTGAGATAAGGACAGGGAGATCACTCAACAATTATTGTCACGGGGTAAAAACAGACTCAGAATAAGAGAGATTAATGTAATTTATTGTCTTCCCTAGCAGACTAGAACAGTGAGAAACTAAAAGCAAACTAAAAACTCTCTCTACAGTTACCTTAAAGGAGGCTGTAGCAAGGTGGACATTGGTTTTATCTTCCAAGCGCTACTAAATAATAAGACGAGAGGAAATGGCCTCAAGTTGCACCAGGGAAGTTTAGGTTGGATATTATGAAAAAATTCTTCACTGAAAGAGTTGTAAAGTATTGGAACTGGCTGCCCAGAGAAGCAGTTGAGACACAATCCCTGGAAATTTTCAAAAAACGTGTAGATGTGGTGCTTAGTGACATGGTTTATTGGTGGGCTTGGCAGTGCTAGGTTAAAGGTTGGACTGGATGATCTTAGAGGTCTTTTCCAACCTAAATGATTCCACGATTCTATGAAAAACCCCCTCCCCAGCCACCCTCTCCTATGTCCTCCCCCCAAGCGGTGCAGGGGAATGGGGAATGGGGGCTGCGGTCAGTCCCTAACGCTTTGTCTCTGCCGCTCCTTCACGGTCACTCTCTGCCCCTGCTCCACGTGGGGTCCCTCCCACGGGATGCCGACCTTCCCGAACTGATGCTGCAGGGGCTGCCCACAGGCTACAGCTCTTCAACAACTGCTCCAACATGGGTCTGTACCACGGGGTCCATCATTCAGGAGCAAACTGCTCCAGCACGGGTCCCCCCAGGCAGCAGCTCCCCCCAGGCCCCCTGCTCCTGCGTGGGCTCCTCTCCACGGGCTGCAGCTCCGGCCCGGGGCCTGCTCCTGCGGGGGCTCTCCATGGGCCGCAGCCTCCTCCAGGCCACATCCACCTGCTCCACCGGGGGCTCCTCCACGGGCTGCAGCGTGGAGATCTGCTCCGTGTGGGACCCATGGGCTGCAGGGGGACAGCCTGCTCCACCAGGGGCCTCTCCACAGGCCGCAGGGGAACTGCTGCTGCCTGCCTGGAGCACCTCCTGCCCTCCTGCTGCACTGACCTTGGGGGCTGCAGGGCTGGTTCTCACTCCTTGCTTTCCCAGCTGCTGTTGCACAGCAGGTTTTTTGTTGTTGTTGAATTTTTTTCTTCAATCTGCTCTCCCAGAGGCCCAACCAGCATTGCTCCCTGGCTCAGCTCTGGCCAGCAGCGGGTCCCTTCTGGAGCCGGCCGGAGCTGGCTCTGATCTGACATGGGGCAGCTGCTGGGCTCTGCTCACAGAGTCCACCCCTGCAGCCCACCTGCTACCAAACCCTTGCCACGGAAACCCATTACACAGGCTTCTAAATGTATTTTTAAATATTGATCAAATAAACATGAATTTAGATGTATGGATATTAATGATCATCTCACTTTTTCCCCCCTCGTTTCTCTTTTGCTTATTCTAATTATCCATTATAATTATGACTTTTTTTTTAAGATTCTCCTATCATATATTTTGAATACCAGGAAACTGTCTTTGTTGACAAATGATTACAGGTTTAATAATACAATAGAGTAATAAATGTGAATATTTGAATGAATTGCAAAACAAAACAAAAACCAAAAAGCTTTTTCTTCTGTTGAATTAATAATAATCAGACGTGAAGTATTTGCTAGTGGCAAATCAGTCTGTTCCAAGTACAAAACCATGGATTAAACTCAAGTCTGATTATTTTGGAACAATTTTATTTCTGGTTGGCCAATATCTATTCTCAAGTACAGCAGAATTTCTGTGGAATCCCTATTGATATGATTCTTAGCCTAAGTGAATCCACAAAGCAAGTGCTTTCTAACTCAAAACTAAGACTCTCATCTTGAGGTCTTTTAGCTAGTGTGTGAACAGAGTAGACTATTTTTAAGATTTCAAACTAATCTATATATTTCCTTGTCCTTCTGTCTTCCTTTCCTTCTCAAAAAAATAATTACAATTTTTAAATAACGTTTTCCAGGTGGAAGATAGTTGTATATGTTTTATATGCAAACAGTAGTGTATATAGCTATGCATATATTACTGGGGTGTAGTGACACCTGGCAGTCTTTCAGTAGCTACGGTGTGCATACTTTTATTCATTTTATACACTGCAGTTTGTACTTGTTAGAATGGCATGACAACCCAAAGTTTCCAGTCTGACCATAAGTATGTTTGCTATATACATGCTTATGTTTTAGTAAGTAACATGTTTTTGTTTTTAAAGTATGTATGAACTTGCCTAAGGAGTATTTATGTATTAATGTAGATTTTTTTGGCCTTAACTATTTTTTCCCCAAGAAGAAAATTAGGTTCAGAATACTATTGTTTGTTTGTTTGTTTTTACATGGATTTACATTTTCTTACTGATCTTATGATGGCAGTAAAGATTTTTACAGAACTAAATAATTGTTAACTTCTTGCTAAATAGTCTAATATGTTTTAAATATAATTTACATTATAAGATACAGAATATGATTTAAAGAAATTAAAGTTTACAAATGCACTGGTTCATTTATATATAACCACTGTTTATTTTCTGATTCTGTTGGAGGAAAAAGGGGAGTTATAGTGCAATATTATTTTAATATGTTTCAATAACTTTGTTTTTTCTTACTATTGTTGTTGTATCTTTGACACTGAAACTTAAGGGTAATACTAGTTAACACTGAATTCCAGCACCAAGGTGAACTTCTGAGGCAAATCGGAAAAAAAAAAAAAAGACATTTCTTTTTAAAAAATACTTAGAGAATACGGACATACTTTCCCGTGTGTCTCAAATTAAGTCCTAGCATTTACGTGTCAAAACTAAAGGTCAAAAATATTTGAACGAAAGGAAATACCATTATTTTCAAATTTAATGTGTTTTAGAAATATTCCAATCAGTATTTCAGAGAAGATAAACTAAACACTTCTTTACATTTCAATACTATGTGATTTTTTTTTCCTCTACTTGAGTTATGAAGCTTCTGCTGTTTTACACTATTTGGGGGTGCTGAGCGGTTAGGGGTGAGCATTGGATTCTCTGGACTTTTTAGTAAGCTGTGCATTTTCATGTTCAAGGTATATTTTGTCATATAGTCATATAATTTTTTTACTTTGGAGAATGTGCATGTGGAAAAGATCACTGAATTTTGACTTTTATTCCCTCATCATGCCTCACTTTATTAATATTGAAATAACATGAAACAGCCTCTTCAGGAAACTATCAAGAATTTGTATAGCCACTCCTTAAAGCATTTGAGTGGTTTCCACATGAATATCAACGGTAAACTTTCTTGGCATCTCTCTCTTCTTCCTTTTCAGGGTAAAATCTTCATGTTGAAGGATTTTTGTTGTAGACTAGTCATTTGATTGTCTTGCTTCCTAGTGCTTGGAGCTTTTTAAGAAAAAGATTGAGACTATCAGTATCCTCACAATCATACTTTTTTGCTAAGTAGTGTGAAAAATGACAGTAATAAGAGTTTCCCCTCGCTAGCAAAAATGTACATTTTATATCACAGTGTCAGGTGAACAGCCTGGAAGGACAAAAAACAAGATGACACAGCCACATACCAATACAGAATGTTTCTTTGGCTTGATATCTACTATATTTCCGAATTTTTTGGTGTGTGTCTTCCTGATCTGACATTTATGTGGGCAGTACTGACAGTTATGGATTTATTGAGTAGAATCTCATTGACACTTTTCTAAGAAATACAGCCCTGAACTTGTAACCAAAAAGGTGGTTTGTGAGAAAGGCGGATTAAGTTATTTTTATGTTTTTCACCACCTGAGGTATTTCAGCCCATGAGAAATTACCTATCATAACTAAGCCTTAAAAATCTGAAGTTCTGGTGCCTTCTTAATGCCACAACAGTCAAGTTTTTCTGTCCTACTTACTGGAATTTCTGTATTGTTTTTCATAGAATCATAGAATGGTTTGGGTTGGAAGGGACCATATAGATCACCTAGTTCACCCCCTGCCATGGGAAGGAACACCTCCCACTAGACCAGGTTGCCCAAAGCCCCATCCAACCTGGCCTTAAACACCTCCAGGGATGGGGCATCCACAGCTTCTCTGGGCAACCTGTTCCAGTGCCTCACCACTCTCTGAATAAAGATTTGCTTCCTAATATCTAAATCTACCCTTTTTTAGTTTAATACCATTTCCCCTTGTCCTATCACTCCCCTCCGGCTTTCTTGTAGGCCCCCTTTAGGTATTGGGAGGCTGCAGTAAGGTCTCCCTGAAGCCTTCTCTTCTCCAGGCTGAACAACCCCAACTCCCTTAGACTCTCTTCATAGGAGAGGTGCTCCAGCCCTCCCTCTGATCATCCTTGTGGCCCTCCTCTGGACTCATTCTAATAGGGCCATGTCCCTCTTGTGCTGGGGACCCCAGAGCTGAACACAGCACTCCAGGTGGGGTCTCAAAAGAGCAGAGCAGAAGGGGAGAATCACGTCCCTTGACCTGCTGGACACGCTTCTTTTGATGCAGCCCAGGATATGGTTGGCTTTCTGGGCTGCAAGTGCACATTGCCAGTTCATGTTTAGCTTCTCGTAAACCAGCACCCCAGGTCCTTCTCCTAAGCGCTGCTCTCAATCCATGCTCTGACCAGCCTGTATTTGTGCTTGGGATTGCCCTGGCCCAGGTGTAGGACCTTGCACTTGGCCTTGTAGAACTTCTTGAGATTTAGTTTATCTTCTATTTTTACACATCATATAATCTCAATTTGCTTAAAATTCAGATGTTAGGTTAGATCTGCTTTGTTTGGATGAGTTCATCTGTCAATAAATATTTAGAATAGTATACAGTTGTTAAATTTACAATATTCAATTATACTACAGCATGCAACAAAGATGGTGAAGGGTCTGGAGGGCAAGACGTGAGGAGCGGCTGAGGTCCCTCGGTTTGTCCAGCCCAGAGCAGAGCAGGCTGAGGGGAGGCCTCATGGCGGCCTGCAGCTCCCTCACGAGGGGAGCGGAGGGGCAGGCGCTGAGCTCTGCTCTCTGGGGACAGCGACAGGACCCGAGGGGACGGCATGGAGCTGGGACGGGGAGGGTCAGGCTGGGGGTTAGGGAAAGGTTCTGCACCCAGAGGGTGGTCAGGCACTGGGTCAGGCTCCTCAGGGCAGTGGTCACAGCACTGAGCCTGCTGGAGGTCAAGAAGTGTTTGGACAACACTCTCAGACATACGGTCTGATTTTTGGGTGGTCCTGTGTGGAACCAGGAGTTGGACCCAGTGGTCCTTGTGGGTCCCTTCCAACTCAGGATATTCTGTGATTCTATGTTGTCTCATAATTCTATTTTAGAGGCGCACTACAGTTAATGTTGTTGTCAATAATGATAAGAAAAAGGCCAATGGGTAATACTATTTAAGTTGTCAACTTTTCTTTGTATTTTCATGAAGGGTTTCAGTTAATATTAAAGGTTTCCAAATTGTAGTAAATGTCGTGTCGGGGGTATGCAAATGGCATAAAGTCTGTGAGCTTTGTCAAATGGTGGCAAAAGAGGAAGCATCCCCTAATTCTGCTTCTGTGGAGGTACTTGTTGAAGCCATGAAAGAAGCACGTTGGCACAGACAGTTGCTAATTGATCAGGTGTTACTGGAAGCTATGCTCAGCAGTAGTTTGCTGCTTCGAGACTACAAGTCAAGTTCAGCATGTGGGAGCAGGACGTGTAAGGAGCATGGGACTGATGAGGTGGCAAAACGTTTGGAGTCTCATTGTAGGAGACAGATTGGTGTTGCAGTAGAAGGCAAGTTTTATGTCTGGTGATAGGGGAATATTTGGAGATTAATGGGTCACTGTTACAGTTTGCAACTTACTGTTACTACCACTAACGACAATATGCACAGCCATTTCCAGATGCATTACAAAGCTAGCTAAGTCTAAGCCCTGGACTATATCATGAATATTAAAAGTGAAAATACTTAGAAAACTGTTGATCTAGGCTGAACAGCTTATCAGTAAAATTGAATTTCTTAGTCATCTTGTGCACTACTAAAATGAACTTAATGTTCAAACTGTTGCATTTATTTTGTTGCTTTTATAATTAGAATTTCAAACTTTCATTTTTGAAGTTCAAAGTAAGTATTTAGCTAAAATAATTGTTATCGCAAAGTATTGATATTTGCAAAATATCATAATTGGTTTATGTGGCAAATTCAGAAGACAGCCTGCAAATTATAGAATAGTGGATGTTGCAAGTGGCCCCTAGAGGTCATCTAGTCCAACCTCTGCTCAAAGCAGGTCCATCAGGTTGCTTAAGAAGCTTATCTAGTCAAGTTGTAAATGTCTCCAGAGATGGGGATTCAACTACCTTTCCTAGCAACCTGTTGCAATATCTGACCGCCCTCATAATAGAAACCTCTCTCCTTTTATCTAGTCAGAAATTTATGTGTTCCTACTTAAGGTCATTGCCTCTTGTCCTAATAACTGCACACTTCTGAGAAAAGTCTGTCTTTTCACTGTAGCTTCCTGTTTGGCAGTGTGAAACAGCAAGAAGATCTTTCTCAGCCTGTCTTTGTAAATCATGTACTGTGGGTCCTTTATGGTCTTGGTGACCCTTTGCTGGACTCAATACAGCAATGTCTCCAAGCATGGGGGAGCCCAAAACTGAACATAGCATTCTGCATGTAGTCTCACAAGTACTGAATAGAAGGATCATATCCTTTGACTAGCAGTGTGCACTCTTGCTAATGCAGTTGGCCTTGTTTCCTACAAGTTGATTCATGGTCAGCTTGTCCACCCGAAACCTTAAATCTTTTCCTGCAAAGCTGCTTTTTATTCAGTCAGCCCACAGCCTGTGCTAGTGTCTGGACTTACTCCATCCCAGATTTGGGACTCTGTATTTGCCTCTGCTTAACTTTAAGGTTATTGTCAGTCAATTTTTCCAGCCTGTAGAGGTCCCTGTGAATAGCAGCCCTGTTCCACAGTCCATGATACCACCTCCCCAGTCTGGTATCTTTCTGAAACTTGCTGAAGGTGCACAGTATCCCATCGTCTGCATTGTTGGTAAAGATTTTGAGCAGTATTAACACCTGAGAGATGCCAGTATTGAATGACTGACTCAAAGTTGGACTTTGTATGACTAATTTGAGACCAAAGGTCCATCCAATTTTCTACCCACCCAATGGATGCTGGTTTGGCTTTAAGGATATTATGAGAGACTGTATCAAAAGTTTTGTCTTTACACTTGTCAAGGTGAACAACTTCTGCTTCTCCCTCTTACTACCACTCATTTCATCACAGAAGTTTATCAGGTTAGTCAGACATGATTTGTTTTTGCAACCTGTTCCCAACCGTGTTCTTGTCCATACTTGGAAGTAGGGAAATTAGCTTCATAACTTTAACAGAGACTGACGAGAGACTGACTGGTTTATCATTTCACAGAATCTCTTTCTTGCCCTCTTTGAAGATGGGTATGGTATTTGTTTTCCTCAGGTTATCAGAAATTTCTGATCATCACAGTCTTTCAGTGATGGTGAGCAGCCTTGCAGTGACATCAGCTCTCTTAGCAACCTTGGATTTGTCTCTTCTGATCCCATGGACTTGTTTATGTCCAGCACTCCCTAATTTTATCTTCATCTACTTTGTCATGTATGCACAGAAAATGCATTATTTAGAAAAAACAAACAGCAACATATCTTTGTTCTGCTGAATTAAGCTTGTAATATTACTTTCTATTTTGTGACCATACCGGTAGTGAATATTCCAGGGCACTGACCTCTTTTTTTATTTTTTATTTTTCCTACTTTTATATTATTTATTACTTTTTTATTAAGTCCTATGTTAATTAAGAAATAAAAAGTGAAAAGCCTGCCAGTCTCATAAAGTGAATGTATGGCACTGTATTAATGCTAATTGTCAACAAAACTGTTCAACTAAAGCCCAAAAGGTTGTGTCATTTTACAACAACTGAAAATCTATCTTCTAGAAAAAAAAAAGTGCACGTATATAATTATAAATAGAATCACTTAGAAGTTTGTAAGTTCTTACACTGTAATTGTATTCTTCAAAGGACACCTTAATAATAGTACCTTTCTGGATTTTTTTGCAGTGGAAGATGAAGTTGAAGCTGAAAGGGTTCTCTTCTCATATGGTTATGGTGCTAATGTTCCTACAACAGCCAAAAGACGACTAAAGCAAAGGTAAATAGGTGGCTCCTGAATTTACTTGTTCAAGATAAAGTAAATGAAGATGTGTGTAGTATGTTCTATCTTAGAAACTAGCCAGTTTGGTTAACATAAACAGTCGTTTTAATGACTTAAAAATGCAGAAATAAAGTGAAGAGTAGGACCTGTTAATGTGGTTTATATATATTAATGAGCATAGAGATATTTTTCTAGATTAAGATTTTTTTCTTATTTTTCAGAAAGATTAATTTTAATTGTATAAAAACTAAGCAGCTATAAAAGCATACTAGTTACATTCTTCATATATATATATAAGGAAATAAGTTCTTTAATGCCTTTAAAATTATTTTGTTTATTTGCAACAAAAACATATCTGTCAGGAAATTAAGAAGGCCAGAGTTTTAGAGCATCTTGTTTCATCTTAACACCCACAGTGTTTGATTCTGATTACATGTTTAAGTTTGCTCTGATCCTATTAGACCAATAAATAAAAATGACATGTAGGCTAAATAGCATAGCTCTTGATCATAGTAATTTTAAAATAATAAATTTACAGTATGCATTATCTTTAAGAAATAATGGTGACATTTGAATAGTTCATTGTGTGCATAATTTGTACACAGATGTGTACATCTCACTGTGAAAGATAGGGAATGTAGTTTTATTTACAATATTTTATATAATTTATAATATTCTTAAACTTATTCTTAAGCAAAAAAAGTACTTGGTTGTTCAAAATATATCCATATAGTATAAAAAGAAAACATAACCTAAGATTAAAGTCATGGAGTAGTGGGGTGATTTAGGTTGGAAGAAGCATGTAAAGGTCAGTGGGGTCCAACACCCTGCTCAGAGCAAATCCAATTGCTCAAGACCTTTTACAGTTAAGTTCTGATTACAGATGAAGATTCCACATCCTCTACAATATCAGGTCAGAGTAACATGTTTTTTTTTGTCTCCAGCCTGACAGAGAAGACACAACAATTAAGAAAGTTGTTCTCTCAGTATTAGACTCATTCTTTGCATTTCGAGTGTGCCTACAATTTGCTTGAATGCAGGAAAGTACACTGTAATTTATGTTAGTGTTAGACTTCAACCACACTTTCTTCCATCAAAATGAGAAACCCCACCATTATTGGTGGACACTTTGGAATAGAGGCAAGATAAACATGTCGCACAACTCCACAGGATATATATCTAGCATTAAGCTATCTGTGTTTCAGGAGCTGGAAGTGCAGCTTTTGTCATGTACAGCTGTTTGTTTGGTTTTGCTACAAATGTGTGTTTAGTTGGTTTTGCCCTCTTAACCTCCTGCCCCCCCACCTTCTCCAATAAAAAGAAGATTTAATGTCCTTTAGGACAGTAATACACTATGATAGTTACTGATGAGAAGTAAGGACAAATGATGGCCCGTTTATTTTTGCAGCAAAGATTTATGGGCTGCATACTGTCTCTTCCATAGTTTATACTTGTTTTTCAAGTAAGTGTTGTTAATACTGTCAGTCATATTAGACCTGTCATGCACTGAGTTGCATATTGCTGTCAGAAATCATAAAGTTTTTATGTAGTACTTAAGTTTGGCATAGCTTAGTTTACTCTTTTGCATTTTTATGCCTCATCAGATTGTTTCCTAGTAAGATTTCTTTTTATACTGCATAAAATTCAAGCAAAAAAGGAAAAAAAAATCCATAAACTTGTTGTATGTCTGTTTTAGGAGACTAGTGGGAGCATCTTTGCCTAAAATTTCAGTTCCTTCCTCCTCTGTCAATAGTTTGGGAACTTTTCTGAGTTTCAGCAGTCTTCTGAGTTTCCTTCTTTTTTCCTATCATGTTAGGTTCGGATTTATTAGATGCAGATTATGTACACGTTCAAGGATTCTTCTAAATCACTTTTGAATGATGAATCCGATGATCAGTAAACTGGGATTTCAGAAATGTTTAGAAGATAAGTTCCTGAGCTTAGAAGTGGCTCTGTCAGAATGTATGCATCGTA
This sequence comes from Anser cygnoides, assembly GCF_040182565.1. NCBI lineage: Eukaryota > Metazoa > Chordata > Aves > Anseriformes > Anatidae > Anser > Anser cygnoides. The sequence goes on along the minus strand of NC_089873.1, from coordinate 169,036,577 downwards.
ACTCCTTTTTTTTTTTTCCAAAAGACATTGACAGATAAAGCTAATTTCAATTCTTCATAATGATGTTGGAGACTTCATAGATTTTCTTTATCTTCTATAATTAAGAACCTTAAAAAAGCCATAAACGTGTCTGTATGGTCTACTTGCTGCTGTTCTGACTCAAGGATAGCTGACATGTAGAAAAAGCGTGTGATGCCTTTGGCTCCAAAGCTTGAAAGCAAAGTCTCTCTGACACCAACTTTTATGTTCAGAGCAATTAAATAAGTACAGGTACATTTTCTACTCTCTGGAAAGAGTATCTATTACAAATGTGAATAATAATCTGTTTTTTAATTCCAGACCTTTGGAATCCTAAATGAAGAGCTCTTCTAAGTTCACAACACACACTTCAGTGTCAGATTAAAACTTTATACAAAACCTATCTATTCAAGCATAGTGTATCATGGAGTCTATACCTCTTTTCTTCTACTTTTTCTGTGCTATTTCATGTCTTTGGGCATAGGCACTGTAAACCCATACTAGTATATTAAACACCTCTGGGAACATTCTCAAGCATTGAGTCAAAATGGCATGTAGTAGCCCACTTACTCTCAAACTGAACTCTCAGCGTAAGTTAACTGCATGAGAACTACTTAACAGTAATGCTTGCTGGCCTACACTAACCCCTCCACCGTGCATAGAAACTGTTTGGGAGAGTGTAAATTAGCAAGTGCCAGAATGCTAGCGGGGATACTCTAGTGGTTTGCTAACAGTTATCACATCCTTGAGCACTGCATAATTTTCTGTTGTAGTCGGAATCAAAGTTTTCCAGTCTTTGGAGATGCAGTACCTTTGTCCCTTTTGCTTTAAATTTAAGGTAGTCAGAAAACATATTGAAAAGCATACTTGAAATACATACTTGTGCTTATCTTTAAATACTCAGAATTCAGGTTAAGTTCACTGAATAGTTGTAGCTGGAAAAAATATGAAAACTAATGCATAAAAAAGACTAACGCATGAGGTCCCTAACTAGAGATATTAGAGAAGGGGTTGTTTTCTGTTTTGTACTAGATGGGATCCTAACGCACATCTCATATCTCTTAAACAAAACTCTGAATAACTAGTTTGGAGGATGTCTCTTTCCCTCAGTTAACATTTACACAGCCTGATGCTCCTTGTAGGAGTAACTGAGAAAGAACCAACCTCTTAGTGAATGCTGTTGCCAATTTCAGGTCATTCCTCACATACAAGGTGAAAGTAAGATTGTCTGTATGAAAGGGTAGGTTTATAACACAAGTGAAGAATATTAAGACTTTTGCCAAATCTAAAAGTGTATTCCTTTTTACTGAGGAAAAGGTGGTGGTTATGAGTGGTCAAATTTTCAGAGAAAGTATATATACTCATCTAGCTATACATAGTCTAAACCTCAGCTTAAGGGTAAATAAAATTTTCCTATTGGTTAGCTGTAGGCCACTTAGGCTCATATAGGTTCAGTATTGTGATCAAGAACTAGATAACACTGCTGTACTTTATTTGGAGACTCAAAGTCTTAGATTTTCAATTTATGGACAGTATGCATTCAGATTCTATGATCTGGAGTAACTCCTCCCTTTCTTTGATGTAGAAGTTTTTGAAAAATGGTACGCATTTGACTGGAAGGATAGATTGTTGTGTAGAGCCATCAGATGAGTGGTCAAAGCACATTAAAAAGGGATGAGTATTAGCCCCATGTATCTTTCTCATTTTTAGAACTCTGAATTATCTCGTGTCATAGTTGTATAATAGATTGGTTGCTGGAATACCTAAATATGGAGGGGTACAGCGATAGCTTATCTAGATATATTTTTCACAATAAGTAGCCAAACTACTGAATCCTACAATCCCATCATTCCAGGATACATAAATTTAGACATCTCTTCATAGGTTTAGTGTAGGGATTTGGCATCTAACCTCCCATTATAGTCAATCGAGTTCTAAGCAATACAGTCAATGGAGTTTGGAGTACATTTCATCTCATTGTCCAAGAGTCCACTTTAGTGGAATATGTTCAGGCTCTACTGACTCTATTGAATAGGACTAAATGACTGTAATAACAACTTGAAAGGCTAGGTTAGAGATCTGGAAATAGGCCCTGCAATTGCCCATTGAATCTTCCCATTGCTGTCTATAGAACAGTGCTCTTGAATTGATGATGAACTTCTCTAATTTTGGACACGAAACATGCAACAAGATGAGGTGTTCAAGTAGCTGAATAATTTGTGGGTCTGTTAAATAGTTTATTAAAAAATAATAATAAGAAGAAAATGGTGATACCATGTAATTACCATATTAAATGTCAGACAAAACGATTTGCCTCTGTTTAGAAAATGATCAAGTATTACATTTTTTGCTGTACCCCTACAAAATGTATATTGGTGAGTATTTTTTAAAACTGATTTAAGGAGAAGCCACTTAAAGTGATTAATTAAAGTGCTAAAAAAGTAAATGCTCATAATTAATTGAAACATCCTGACATGATTATTGCAATTGCATAGATTGTACAAATGATACAGGTAATTGCTTTGTAAGAAATACTACAATGGCATAACTATGTGAATGTTATTTCAGTGCTGTTAAATTCTATAACATTTTCATTGTTCTTTAAGATTTGACCATTCTGCTTGGTTTCACTGTGTAGTTTATGTATTAATATTTAAATATTGATGAAAAATTAAGGCAATCAAGTTCTTAAGTATAATTGTGAGAATTTCTTTTGCATGTTTGGGAAAAAAATCAACTTGAGCTTGCTTTTTGTTGGCACAGTGTTCACTTGGCAAGGAGGTTACTGCAGCTAGAAAAGCAAAACTCGTTGCTTGTAAAAGATCTGGAACATCAGAAGGAACAAGTAACACAGATTTCACAAGAGGTAAATTACTGCTACAAAAAAAATCAAATCTGTAGAAACTATAAACATTGCAGAACAGCTGTTCATAAAATGTAATATTTTCTAAACAGTGTTTATTATCTATTTGATGTCAAAAAAATGGCCTCATAATTAACCAAAACTCTATGTTAAACGTTCTCAAAGAAGTTTATATTGTGTTTTGAAATGAAGATCAAAAGAGGGATTACTTTATAGGCTACACAAGAATGTAGGCCAGACAGACAACGTTCTGATTTCTGAACAGAAAACCAGCTAGCCAAACTAGTTTGTTCTGTTTGATAGTTAATTGTTCAATGAATACCTCATTACTTTTTACACAGCTCTGCCCTTAAATCACTTTTGAAGATATTTCTGTAAATCCTTTCGTACTTTGTTCAGCTCTTGAGTCATTTGAATATACAAATCTAGGGAATGTTTGACATTAGCCATTTAAAAAAAAGCAGCTAAAATTAATCTTTTTGACAATGTTACAATGGGTTAAATTTCATGATCTTTTTAACGTCTGTATGTAATAGCTGAAATCGCATATTACGCTGACACAGAGAATAAACACTAAACAAAAATCAGTTTGCAATCTCCTGGAAGTAGAACTATTTTTTTAAATTATTTTTAAGATTGTCTTCCAAGTTTCTCATAGGAACCAAAGAACTGCTAGATTTGCTGTTAGATATTGCCACCATATGAAATTTCCAGGCTAACTGCTTTGGGAATACAGTTAACAGTTGAATTTTTAAAGCCATAGTAATTATAAATTAAGATAACTATATGAAGGGTATCTTTCTATTTACAGTGCAAATACTTGAATTTTCTGCATATTTAAAAACTTGGATTTTATGTATTTTATATGTATTTATATTTATATATGTAACTATATATATAATTTCAGAGAAATATATATACAAACAGTGTATGTTTTTGTGTTTATTTTTTTTGACTAATACTACAACTTATTACGGATTCTTCCAGTTATATGTTAGTAATTTGTATTTGGTTAAAACATACCTTTCAAATGTCCTTGACTTGAAGACATGAAGTGATTAAATCCAGTCGTATCCTTGGTAGTTTCTTCTATCGTTAGCCTTACACTATCATTAATAAAATATGTGCTTTATTTCCCAAAACTGTCTGGTTTCCACTTTCATAGATTTCTCTTTACCACTGGTTTTATTTACATTTGCTTCTAGATCACTCATGAGAGATTTAGAATCACTGACCTTAATTCAAATTCCTGCTAAATTCCACTAGAATATCTTCACCTCATTTTTGGAAGAATTTCCATGAGATGTCATATAGCCTTTTCTTGATCTTTTGTCATATAATTGTATATTTTAAATCAGAATGTGATTCAATAGTAAGTTAAATATCTTGCAGATAGCTAATGCATAGCTACTAAGCCTATTAAGCATGTATAAAGTTAAATTAATTTCTGTTTGCTAGTTTTGCCTTGAGCTAGGATGGATTTTTACACCAAGGTGTCTTGTTTCTTGTTTCTTGAAAATTTTTAAGAAGCAAAACAGATCCTGTAGCCTACATCATGCTCAGGTAGCCCATTACTATTCCTTCAATTGACAGTTGGTTCAGACATCTAGGTGAAAGTTGATGACAAAGTGATTGCACCAACTTTTGTTTTGAACTTGGATTACATATTGGAATCCATACTTGGATTCTGCTGCAGTATTTATGATACAACCTTTTAAAAACTTTATAAAGGGGGTAAAAAAGATTACAATAACTACAATGGGTACTCTTTTTAAGATTCTTTTTATGGAGTATTCTCAGCCAATTGCTGCTGAGGTTTACAGAAAGGAGAGCTTTATAGAAAAGGAATCATATTGATCTTCTTGTAAAGTTTAGCCTTACCAAGAAGAAAATACCCACTTCTCCATTCTTTAATTCATTTGATGGAACTATGGTACCCGCTTGAATGTTGGAACCCAGTGGAAAAGCTCAGCTGCTGAAGAAAACTTACCAGTCTTCAGTCAGTCCCATTATAGTTTTTCAGGCTTTATTTAAGTGTGCAGAATCTTATCTGTTCTCAGGTCTTAAAAGAATGACGCAGGAACACATAAGAATTTTCTACATTTAGGCAGAAGGAAGTTCAAGTTGCTAACAAAAAATAATACTTTTGCTCAATAATAATGCTTAATTCATTTGTATATGTGTATATGAGTAAAACTGATTTAAGAAATGCATTTAGCGCTTAATTTATTATGGTTTAACAACAATCTCTTTTAGGTCTATAGAATCAAATTAGGCAGAAAAGCACCACTATGGAGGGGGAAGGGATAGCTGTTTTTAGTAAATGTGATCTGTTCTAGCTAGTAAAATTAACAAGCGAATAGATGAGTTAGCAGCATTGAAACAAGCTTACAACACCTCACTTGTTCTTTCCTACTGAAGTATTTCAAGTCTTATCAAGGAGAACAGCGAGGAACTTCACACTGTGATGACAGAATCCTTTGAAATTTCTTAGGCTATCAGGAACAGGTTCTTCCAAACACGAGTTGCATTAATTTTGTTTCTCCTTTAATGGCAGCCTCAAGGTTTTATGCTGATATTTTTAGATCATCCTAGACATTAATGCTCCATGTCTTGAAATTATCTCTATGTCATGTAAAGACTCCTTTAGTTGTCTTCCTGAAATGGATCTCTTTGATAGCTTCTGCTGTCAGAAAACTAATAGCTTATTTTTTATTGCTTATCAATTTATTGAAGATTTGTTTCTTCAAAAAGATTGTTGCCTCTTATTTTTACTTCTTTACAATGAAATTGGAATTTCACTGTGGACTAGAGTAACTTCTTTAACTAATTTATTTAAATACTTAAAGATTCATATGAATTTTAAGATGTGCAATGTTATTTTCTTTCATTACACTTTTTAAAACATGAGGTGAAGATAACTCTCCTTTTAAAAAGGTCAGTATATTGAACAAGCAAAGTTTTGTCCAAATTCTGTTTTTTAATAAATGTGAACCATTACATTGCAAGTTCTTTGCACATTTGACAGACTAGAGAGTATTATAGTAAAACTGCAATAAAATGTAATGGAATCAGAGAAGGAAGGAAAAGAACTTAGGCAACATAGCCTCATGTTTTGAAAATTGGGAATGAGAGAAAAATCTGACCTTAGGAAAGTCCTGAAATGTTACTTAGGCTAGTTCTGTAGGAAGGTGGGTATTTCGTTTCATTTTGTTTTTTTTGTTTTTCTTCTTTTTTGGAACAACAGTGTATAGCACAACTTGCTCCTGAGTCTGATTTGGCAAATGCAGATTGTGTAATCTATTCAGAAATTTTATAAACTAATTGGAAAGCTTAATGATTAAATTCATTCCATTAGACCTGTTTATATCTAAAATATTTTTATTTATTTTCTTTCAAATCTGGTTAGTGTTCTTGACTTGTATGTACTCCAGCAGCTGAAACTGCTAAAATCTGGATGTTTGATCTTAATTCTGTATAGTGAATGCTATTGTTACACTGCTCAGGACACAAACCATATCAATTAATATTTAGCATTGCATTTTATTGTTTTATTCCTAGTGATCCTAATTTGTGCAGGGAATAAGGCTAGAAAGGTTCATTTCCTATGCGTAGGTATGATAGGTCTTTTATACTACTCTGTTAAACATCCTGTTGGATTTTACAGTTCATATACAGCAATTGATTAAAGAAGAAGGGACTTTTTTCCATTATTATTGTGTCTGTATTTAGATTCAATTTCCAACATGAAAATTCCGTTGTGAGAGTATATTATTTTAAAAATATGTCACTTGTGGTCAATACAGCGAACAAACAGAGGCCTTCTGTATACTCCTTTTTTTCATAAATGGAAGCTGTTACATTAAAACACTGAAATATGCAAACTAGGGGAATATAGACGCTGGTAGCATGATTGTAGTGAAATTATATAGTTTGTTGCAATTTTGTGAGTTAACAGGTTTGGTTTTTATATGACTATGCAATTGGTAACAATTGATTATGATTCAGTAATAAAGACATCATTGTGCCTTATAAATTTTAAAATTAGTAATGCTTTTTTTTTGTTAGCTTGACAGAGCAAATTCTTTGTTGAGTCAAGTTCAACAGCCATATAAATACCTCATTGAAACTGTGCAACAGAGAGATTCTCAAATAAGTCTACAGAAGGAACGTATTGCACAACTTGAAAAAGATGTCAGGTAATAAAAATTGCTGTTTCTTTATTTTAAATTGAAATTAAAATAATTTATGTATTTATCATTAGAAAAAAATATGTTATTGTCCATAAAGTAGCAGATGTAGACACTCCATCGTTGACTAAGTCCAGTTTTTATGCTGGAACTCTAGCATCTGTGAATTCTCTTATACAGTCATAAAAATAGGCTTTAGGTTTGGAAAAGAAGGAATGAGGGAGTCAGGTTTAAAATGAATCTGGAGTTGAGAAGAGTTCTCAGGAAGTACAGGAAAATTCAGAAGAGTAGAAGGAAAGAATGACATACTAGATGTACAAAAGTAAAAGTAAAGAAATAAAGTCACAGAAACATAAGATTAGCCTACCAGCAAAAAGTAACTCAGGTGTGACATGAGCAGGCTTCATGTAGTGTAGACTCTGATTTGCTGTTCTGTCCAGCTGTCAGAACTCTCAGATCACTGCACAATTTCCCACCATCAAATACCTTTATAAACTGTGTTTACCATTTGGTTCCCAGCTAAACTGTTGTAAAATAATTTGCCACCTGATTTTCAAGGAAGTGGATAGCTGTGTCCCACTGCACTACAGAAGAATAAGTGTTTTATCTGTTAGGCATTTTTGCGGTGTCTTAGTTTAGGAAATGCACATGGTAATAATTATGAAACATTAATGCAAATAAAAACACAGTTTTTCCAATAAATCTGTTAAAGCAATGAGAATAGAAAAAGTAAGTCTTACCATAGCTAAATACTTAATCCTACATAGTGTCTTACATATAGAGTCATAGAATCAGTTAGGTTGGAAAAGACCCTTAAAATCAAGCCCCACCATCAACCTAACACTACTAGGTGGTGGACCCAAGTCTACCATTAAACTGTGTTCCTAAGTACCACAGCCACATGCCTCTTAAATACCTCCAGGGATGGCAAAATCTCCACTTCCTGTGTCATCCTGTTCCAATGCCTAACCCCCGTTTCCGTGAAGAAATTCTTCCTAATATCCAATCTGAACTTCCACTGGTGCAACTTGAGGCCATTTCCTTACGCATTCATTCAGAGTGTTTGGATGGTTTGGGACAGTGTTTGCTAAACCTTAAGGATGAATACCTAAAAAGGCTTATTATACAAATAAAACTATACTAAAAATAATACATTTAGAAATATCTGAAATCTTCACTCATAGTCCCTGACAGGGTATGTTTCACTGGGCTTATTTTTAATTCAGTAAGAATAGATTATTTGATTTTATTCCAGAAACAAGTGTTTTATTATGTTCCTAGACTTGATATATTACAACAAAAACCTCAAAGATAAATTATATTTTTCCAGAAGATGAGAAATCACAATAATATCTCCATATGCAAGGTCTTACCTTCTAATTGTGAATAAAATAATCAAAGAATTGGTCAGTAGCAAATTAAGTTTTCAGGTATAGGTGACTTGAAAACTTTTTTTTTCTTTTTACTATTCATGTAGCAGTAGTTTACTATTTGTGTACTCCAAAAGTCTCTCAAAAGCTAGGAAAAAATAAACATTGGAACATTTTCAGTCCTACATTTCTTCAGATGAAGTCATTATAGGTGTTTAACAGTAGATTGGTCAGTTCATTTCTGAAAAATATATGTTTCATGCCATTAAAATATATAAGAACTTAAATGCCTTATTAGCATTTATTCTCTTGAATTTTTGTAGCTCATCACAAATAATCTGTATGCCCAGATATTCTTCCTAAATTTAGCCTACAAGTTAAGGCACTTAAATTGGGAACCTGGTCATGTTAGCTTTCCTTAGTAGCCCATGGAGGAAGTAGCATCTCCAAAAAATAATTCAGATTTGTAATGGAGTGAATTATTTGTCAGAGATGCCTGTTAGTCTCCACTGATTTTTGGCCTCTTAAAGTTCCTTAAGGTTAGGGAGGAAAATGTATCTGCACCACACAGTGAGCATCCATGGTAAACATATACTAGCAATACCCAACTGTGGCAAGCGGGGGTGTGCTCACCATCGGTCAGTCTTTCTGTAAACGAAATTGTGGCCTGACAAGAAACTATTTTTATCCTTAATGGTTTTGTAGCAAGAAGATAACACTTTACACATCAGATGTTTTAGTAAGAAGCTTTTTCCTGTAGTTTTCAATATTCCTTTTAAACTGAAATGTCTAATATTCCCTTATCACAGTTTTACCTCAGTTTTGCCAGTTTCATAGCCCAATGAAATTATTGGAAACAGCCTAATCTCTATGCCTTTTTGTACATGTTAGTAGTCCTTAAATAGTTGTTGATAACTACATGTTTAAAACAAATTTCCTAAATCGTTAGCTGAGAGTTCCTCAAGCACTGGAGAAATCGTAATCATGTATAAACTTGATAATGTTGGTTGTTTGCTTTTCCATATAATGTTGGTCATTTGCTTTTCTATATCTGTAACTGGCATCAAATGTAGAGGAAGGGATCTCTAACCAGAGAACCATTATATTCCAGCAATCTTCTGTCAGGATAACCTTTTGTATCTACTAATGATTCAGTATATCTACTGATTTAGATTAAATTAAAATTAAAATGGAATTAAAATTATATTAAAATTAAAATATCCTGCAGGTAATTTCAGTGGATATTTTGTGGAACATTTTGGCTCCCAGCTATTGCAGAACTGAATCAGAATATGATTTAGATAAATTAATGATAATCCCTACCAAATGTATTCCAAGTAAAGCTCTGCTATATAAAAAGATTTAGACCACTATATTCCTAACAGTCTTTCTTAGTTTATCAAACAACTTTTTGTTGGTTTGTAAGTGGAATATTTTTGAGAGTAGAAGAAGAGTGGAATAGACTCAGACAGATCCTTTTAATATGACTCTTGAGAAGTCCATCCAAGATCCATCCAAGTTTACTTCCAGCATGGTCTTCAAGGTCCACTTTACCCAGAGATGCTTATGTGTCCTTATGTATAAGCTTCATACCTCTAGAGCTAAGGCTAAATGTCTTCCTTAGACAGAAGAAACTATTTCAGTATTGTTCAAATAGTATTCAAGGTTGCTCGTGTTAATAGTTGGCAAGTTGAAAGAAAAGGAATGGTCAAAATATGTACCAGAGTGAATCAAGGCTTGAAAGTAATCTATTCCATCAGATCTGGAGCTACTTTGGTGGCTTGTTGAGAAATGTTTCTGTTCGGAATACCTTCCACACAGTTCTGTGGATCTTTAGCCATACCTTTACCATGAACTGTAAGAGCTATTCTGGTTGGGGTAAATGCTTAGATGAGCAGCTGTCAATGTTGTTAGTTATTTCCATGAACGACTTAGGGACCCATCTCCAGGTTTCATGGTTGTGTGGTGCTACTGTTTAACTTCATGCGTGAAGGGGCATGTTTGCTGCCACTCAAAGATGAGAGAAAAGGTTACTTAGGGGTAATCAAAGCTCTTTCAAATATTGCCTATGATCACTACTGCTGTTCTCCCCATCCACCATAGAATTTTCCTGGACAGGTCGTCCACTGTGCTGGCATTCTGCAGTGGAGAGAACTGAGGTACAATTGGGAGCTACCTTGTATGCTTGTGTACTCAGCCATGTATCTGCAGATATACTTCAGTAACAAAATCTCTGCTCTTGAATAACAAGGCATCTACAGGATGAATTTTTAGATGGTCCACATATATCAAGATATTCTATTAAGTAACCTCTCATTTATGTTAGTTCAAATAGCGCTTTCATTAACAAAATTAAATAGTGATGGTTAATAAGAGCAGTTGTATGTATGTGGATGACTGCTTTGTATTATAAAGAAAGCTCTTGAGTATGCAGTTCTTTAACCAGAAATGAAAACACCACATTTAGCACTCCTTTTGAAAAGAAATGCCTTGTAACGATGTCATGCTGTGGGAAAATAAGACTATGGATTTCATTCTTAGGTGTGTAGTGAAGTAATTGTAGTTTTGGTACATAGTTTTCTGCTAAAACATCTAGGTATATAAATAACTGGCGACATTAAACAGGACTTCATTCATAAAGAGAAGGTATTTATTTTAAATGTACTCATATTTCTCAATACCAATTGCTAGTTTTAAAAGTAGCTCACTTATCCGAAAGCACTCCTCAAAAGCCTAACTGTGTGGCAAACCTAGAAGCAGTACAAGGATTTTGCTAACTAAGAAGCTATATACTGAAATGTTTCTTACCCAAACATTTGGGGTTTTCTAATTGCCATTCAAATATTATAAAGCTCAGCATACAGTGTTAGTTGAGTTTTTCCCATCACAGAATGAGCAATGAGCTTTTTATGAGAATAGTACCATTCTGTGTAACATGCATCATCTATCCAAACACTACTGCAATTGGCCTTTTAAACAACGTTTGTACAACTATATATTTTTTCTACAAATATATGTTTTCTGACCTGTATTACAACTTTAAAAAGTACAACTTAAAAAAAGGTTGTGGTTGTTTTTTTAGATTTGTCTTTTACAATTTAAAAAAGTAATTCATTTTCAGTTTGGACACTGTTCAGACAGGAGTTCTTACACCACCTGAAGCACTCCAATTGAAATCATTAAACAGCAGTCTCCTAAATGTCTTTAAAAATTTGATCTGTCATTATTTAGCTGCACAGTGAGAGATCTCTTCTGAAGAACTTATATTTGAAGAATTTTTATACCTCCCTTTTTAACTACATGAGTTAACAAAGAAAACTCAAACTTTCAAAACTAGCTGCCTTCTCTGAGCTAATCACCAGTAATTTGCAGAGATGGGATATACCCACGTTGTAGGTTCAATTTTATGTACAAAGCCTTCTCATATACTATTTTTAGATTTGATCGTTTTGACAGTAATATTTGGATATGAACATAAAATGTGAAAAAAAACACCAAGATTGAACTTCGATTTTCAACTTTATCTTGCTCTAACTTAAAAGTAACAGAAAGAGACAATCCTTATTTCATAAAGCATTTGGAATGCACGATTCTCTGAAAAAGAAACCTACCTTTCGTCAAACTGAATAGAAGCAATAATAAAATCCAGTAATACATAAAACCATGTTTATTTAATGTGTCCAACATAAACTTATTATCCTGAATATCTAATAGTAGAAGCTTCTGTAGAGGCCAGTAGCTGGTATACTTGGATCAAAAATTTAAAAGATGCCTCAGTTGCCCAAATTCAGAAGGGTTTTAAAAGTCTGAGACTGGGAAATGCTAGTATTCATTCTCCAGAAAAAAACAACACATCACCTAAAAATGTCTTTCTTATGATATCCAAGCTACATTGCCTGTAGATCCTGAGGAAAGCAAAACAAAACAAGCCAGTGGTTGCTATGAGCAATGGGTGTGTATGAGACAAGTGTATTCCCTGGTAAGTCCTGTGCTCATGGTCCTTGGATTCATGCCTGAGCAGGTCTTGAAGGCATGGTGGAACGAAATTACATGTCCTCCTAGGCATTTTTTTTCCCCCCTCTGGAAACCTGAGTACACAGGAGAAGCATGAGCTGTTTATTTGTTAATTCTCCAGCCGGACTTTTGGGGGGATATTTGGACTTACATGATATATCACAAAGGGCACCTTCCCCACACTCAGAATGGAACGAACAGCCAGTGGCTGGGACTGTTGAGCACAGCAAGGTCTACACTTGCCCTTCAGTTTCAGAACAGCTGTTTGTGCTGTTAAATTCCTCAAAGGATATTAGATCATCCCAACACAGTCCATTTCTCCCAAGCATTCACATGTTTTTTCACCCAAGACTTACTGTTCAAGTCATTGGAAGATATTTTTTTTTGATACAGTGCTGTTTAATGCTTAAACACATCTCCGCACCATGAAAACTTGAAAATATGGTGAGTTAAAAAAGGTTAAGATCCTGTGTCTTCAGGTGGAAGTCAAAACCCTTGAGCTCAGCTACAAGAAGCTGGTTTGTCTAGACTCACAGGTTACGGTTTCAAGATCATAGTGAGACAGTAAAGACACGCTGTCACCAAATGGGGCAGTCTTATGCTCAGCCTTAGGTTTCCACTGTGTTTGGTGAATCAAGTTGGTGATCCACATGAAAAATGACTTTAAAAAAAACTCCAGTGTTCATCCAGGTCAGTAAAGTGACCTACTCGTGAGGTCACAATTTTTCTAGTACCAACACAAAGAGAGGGAGTACCATTTTGTGGTTAGGGATAGGGAGGGATGATCTTTCAGCAGCAGTTGCCATTTAGGTCAGCTGAAATGAACTGTAAATGAACTGCTCTCAGATTTGTTGCACTGCAAATTAGAACTGGATTAGTTTAAACTGCTTGCTGATGGAAGTGTGAGATGGCTTAAAGTTAGAACCACGTTGACCATTTACATTCAAGATGCCTGTTCAGAACATTTTCTTAACGGGGAAATGTTCATTCTTCTTCCCCAAACTGAACTTTCAGGAAGTTTTACTTAGTCATTACAGGTGTGAATTTATTAACGTTATTTCTGATAACTCTGCTTTCTCACTCTGTTAAGTGTATATATGCCTCTTTTGCAGTATTCTTTCAGAAGCGTATGAATTATTTTCTTCTGTCTGCAATGATGAAAAAGCATAAGTATTGCAAAATTACTAAATCTGAAGTCTGCAGTTGATTTGGTAATTCTATATTCATAGGGGTTTTATACATGACAGAAAACACATTAAGTGCTACTGATTTACAATAGCAGTCTAATTCCTATATTTGACCATAAACAAAGAAAATTAGAACAATGCTGAGGCTGCTCCACATGGATCAGTTGTGTCATGTTCTTTCAGAATGTGCAACTAGTATAACTAGAATGGGTTCTAGTCTGTGGATGAAATTAAACCTTGAACGTGAATTTCTGGTTAGTCATGAATACTGACGTACATGCCTATTCAGTACGCTATTTAAGACATACGGGATTTTTTTATTGTTGCTTTTCTAATACATTTGTGAGTCATTCTCTACATGGATTGGTTTCTGCTCTTAGGAAGTACAGAAGTCCAAGAAAAACTTTCATATCAGTAAGTTATAACAAATGAACCCAGGAAAATCATAGTACAGCAATTTCATCATGATTAAAAACATCACAGAAAATAACATTCTTGAAAATACTGTAATATCTTTGTAGTTTTTCATAAATGTTAATACTTTCCTTTTAAATAACTCAGTAAAGCAAAAAAAAAAAAAATGGCCAAAGTATACAATTTTTCTGAATTCTAGTGGATGCCTAGAAGTAATTGACAGTCATAATTTACAGTACAGAGCTGGTAAGGAACTGCCAGAAAATCTCTGGGACAAAGGATGATGATGTTGCTCATTTAAAACTAACAAATGATACACAGACAATTAAAGAAAATGTTGATTTATTCTGTTGATTATTTCTTGTTTAAATATTGGGAATACTGAATAATTTGTGTCTGCAATATATGTAATTGCTCAGTTCAATTTATAAGATTTTAATACATTTGCTTTTGAACTCATGACCTGATTCAGTCCTCCATATTTGCATTCCATATGCAGAGTTGCATTTTGCATAGTTGTTGATTTATATTACAGTTTATATTGCAAAATCTATTTAGTTAAGTCACGATAATGGTGTATATAACATTGGTTCTAATAAGAAAAATTATGTCTTTTAACAAAACAAAATTATGTGCTGGCATTAGGTATGCATTAGTGTGAGATTTATTGTTGAAATCTGTTGTTTGGGCTGTGAAAATACATTTAATTGTATTAGATGAATTGCTGTGTAGAACCGGAATGTGTATGCAGAACAATGTTCATATTCTATAATTATGAAAACAAAGGACAAAGTTAAACCTGATGTTGCACTATAAAGACGTGCCTGTATGTTGAAATAGTTGTCATGCTGTTCACAAGGCAAACTTGATTCCTTTGATTCTCTTGTAATACAAAATAAAAAATAGCAAAAATACATTTACAAGTTCTGCAGAAACTACAGAGCTGAAAGGGAGAGCTGCACATTATGCTTTCTTGTTTTTTTTCAAAATTTATTTTCAAAATTCTAAATATAGTAGTATCAAAAGAGGTCACATTGAGAGTACAGCGTGTGCTGTTTGTAGTGATGCAAACAAGAGGAATTCACTTTTTAATACCTAAGTGCAGATATAGCAAACCTTACTCTACTTCTAAAATGAGCTCATTTTGCAAAGAAGAAACCAATAGTTAATAATAGAAGGTTCTGATAATGTTTTTAAATTACCCTTCAGAGAATTAAATAAATAAATAAATAAGATTCTGAATAGAATTACACTTTGACTAAATAAGATTTTGTATACATCAATGCATTCAGGCCGATTTATAAAAATTCCAGTGCTTAAACATACAAAAGGATCATCTGATACAATTACTCGAGCAGATTTTCATTGTTGACAGTATTTAGCTTTAGAAAATGCATGTTTCAACCAGAATACAAGATTAAAAGAGATTATCTGTTGCTATTACTGAATTTCCTATCCTCTTTTACCAGTCTCTTAAATAAAGAAAAGGCAGCTTTGCTGCGTGTCAAGAATCAAATGGCAGCAGATTTGGAGAGACTTCTAACTCATCGTGAGGTAATCTTTCTGTTTTAGTGTTACTACCATAAACTACATTTTCTCTTTCCTGAGCTTTAAACCATGGGAAAAATGGTTGAGTTTAGTTTGATTTTGAGTGTTGTTTTTTTTTGTTTGTTTGTTCGTTTTTTGGTGTGTGTAATCTTGAGAAACATAGGTGATGGTATCTGTCAAGCACTGTGGAGATTCTGAGTTGTAGTCTCAGTTGCTAAATTCTGTCTGTTGACTTAGTCCCCCTGTCTTTTCTTATGAGTAAAACGTATGTGTTACAAAGCGTTTAGAATTTGCAGTCATTTAACAAATATTTAGATAAAGGTGATGTAGTCAATACACA
This sequence comes from Anser cygnoides, assembly GCF_040182565.1. Lineage (NCBI taxonomy): Eukaryota > Metazoa > Chordata > Aves > Anseriformes > Anatidae > Anser > Anser cygnoides. The sequence continues at coordinate 169,020,633 of NC_089873.1, read as the reverse complement.
TGCAATCTGCAATACCTGCGTGTGCCACAGTATGCCCAGGATGTCTCTCTGCTCCCCAGACATCAAGACCAAAAACCTGGGCAAAGCATGGCACAGTTCATTTCCAGTACACACATCCGAGTTTCTCTTCAACTCTAAAATACAATTCAGGGAGAGGAAACAGGATGGTAGTCACCTAGGTTTCATCCAGAGTCGAGGTACTTCTGTATGTACTCACCTGAGTTTCATCCCAGCAAGGAGTCAGGGTGCTTCTGGAATATACTCTCATGTCTAGAAGTATACAAAGTCTCCCAGTTCAGACATAAATGCATTATATGGGGATTCCCAAAAGGTTTTTGTAGAGATCTTGCCCTAAACAATCTTAAGAGACTAACCTGTCAAGAACTATGAGAGATCTTTCTGCAGGTTAAATGTCTGAAACAAAGGATAGAAATGAATGATGTTTACCTATATGTTATGTAAATATGGATTTTCTCCCATACTCCATGACAGGCTAGTTAACTATTTCCACAGTAATATGAAAAGTTTGCTAAAGCTACAGAATACTGAAGATATAATATCAAAAATCAGCTGAGAGGAGTTGTTAAATGACCTTCCAGAGTTGCTGAATGTTTTGGCAAAGATCTGCAAAGAAAATACAAGATTAATGAATCAAAATTATGAATGTGAGGAAGAGCAACACAAGCTATATACACAAGGTGATGGCATGTAAATAACATGTTACATGTTCAGAATGATCATCTTGAAGTCATTGTATCATATTTCTCTAAAAACACCCTTTCAATTCTCAGAGAAGAGAAAAGACGGGAAGATGCGTTTCGAAGAATTTGCAACTCTCCTAATGCAATCTTAGAAAAGATACCTTATCACTTATTCTAATACCATTATTTCCACAGAAACCTGACTATTCACACATCCTGAAGTTCTCCCACTACACCTCCAAAACTCTTCTCCTCCATCTCCTTTCCTTGCAATTGCTCAAAATTCCCTTCTTAGATCAGTACACCAAAACTCATCTCATGAATTGGTCCAAAACATTTTGTCTGTGCTGACCACTCAAAAAAAAAACAAAAAAAAAAAACTTTTCTGATGGAATGAAATCAAAACAATTTCATTGACAGCTGAGTTTAAGTGAACCTCAACTTAAGTGAAAAGTGTACTAAGTCTTTCTCCTGAGTGCAGATCTCAGATGTGAAACAATCACCTTAAATTAAAACAGAAAGAACACAAGTTCTTAACTTGTTTACTTTCTATGCTAAATCACACTGGGTGGTCATCTGATGCAATATCTTCCCAGAACAATTTTTACATTTAACCCTCTGAACTGATTGTAGTGCTTGTGAAGTTCCATGAATGGTGATTATAATAGTCTAGTTACAGAAGAGAGTAATTGAACGTGCTTCCCCAGAGTAATTTGCAGGTGGGTGTCGTTAACCCAGTGGGATCATCAGTAGGTGTATCAGGAGTGATCATTTGATAGCTCTTATTTCTGATGTCTTTATCTACATTGTACATTTAAATTTCAAATTTAAGACCGAGTCTGTTACACGCATGCAGTTTGGATTTTGTTTGGGTTTGCTTTTTTTTTTTCTATGAAACACACTGCTATCTATTAATATAATAGAAAATATTTTAAGCATTTTTAGATAATTTGCAAGCCTGCAATTATGTTTATTATATGAAAAATACTCTGAAGAAACTAGTGAATTAATTGCATAAAGATGTAGTGAACTTTCTGAATTTGCAATGATAGGCCCTTGGCAGACTAATTTCAAATTTACTTCTTTCAAAACTTCCTGTTCCTACCACTGCTCTCCTAAGTAGTGCTGCTCCCAAGTAGTCCTGCTCTCAAATATTCATGCCTTTGGTGCCTTGTTCTCCAGAACAGTTACTGTACTGTATTTCACTTTCTTCAAAATCCCTTACTACTTGTTAGGACCATCAAACACTTGAGTCCTGAATCAGGTGCCAAGTATTTACTTGATGAAGATGATCAAGAGTGCTGCAGAAAGGGTACTTCCTAGGAACATGCACCTTGTTACTCTAGGTATTGTATTATATATATAGTGGTCTCGTATCAACAAACACACATTGCAGCTGATTAAAGTGACTAGAATGTGATAAATAAAACAAAATTTATAGAATTTCTGTCTCAAAGCTATGGAACGTTATTTACATCTAAGTAATAGCTCCTATGACTACCCACTTAAGCTGTTCCTGATGTGCAGCAGTTTGATTCTTTGTGCCATTTCACTACTTAAAATTTTTCTAGCTATGGCCAACAATGCAAGCAAGGCTGAGTGAGACAGGCTTTATACAAAATAAGAAAGCAAATACTTAAGTTTGAAACAGACTTCATCATGAATGTTCCTTGTACCCTGGACGTTAAGAACTTGAGCAAGTATTTCCAAAGTTAGTCCATTTTTGCCAAATTTCTTTTAATTTCTGCTAAAAAATAGTCTGTATTAGTCATATTATTTTACCTAACAGCAACAATATTTATTCAAGTTACCTATGCAAAAAAAGAATATAAGTACTGAAAAAGAAACATTAGAAGTTGCATGTTTGGGGAAAGAAAACTAAGAAATACTAGTACGGGGGGGAGGAGGGGAGAAGAAAAACAATAAAAATAAGCTAAAATTGTTTTAAGAAAATGTTTGGAGAAGTAACTTTTTTTGCAGGAGGTGAGGGGGTGATTATGTTTACCTTATGTCATTTCTGTTTATTTCTAATGCAGCCTTTTATTTTTCACTTTTAATGCAGGCCTCTTCCAGTAAGCTTACTTTTTCTTGATTTATCTAAAAGGCAAATAACTCATGCATTGAAATCTTCATAAAGGATGGGATAACTTAGTTTACAATGAGTTAGTCTTCAAATAATTGTCTTTGCCATTTTAATAAAAAGTTATATAAGATATGCAGCAACATCGCAGTTTCACAGTAAATATCCCTGTTAATAGAAAAACAAAAGGCTATTCTTGGACTAATAAAGACTAACTTCATTTAGACAGGGTGTTTTTAAATATAAGTAATATGCATTCTTCAGATTACATAAATTATTTGCAGAAATATGGATTACGGTTTTAAGTGCTACGTGCTGTCATGTAATATCATTATCAGTCTTGTTTAATCACTGTGCATACTAAAGTATCATTTCTTGCTAAGAATTATCTTATTGCCCATGTTTGCAAGTAGGGACAGTAGAATTCTTGAATAGATAAACCCAAGATATTCACACTTAATAGAAACTAAGGTTTTAAGTGAGTTAAAAGTACCAGCAAAACAACAAAATAATGTTAATGCTGTCTTACAGTGACATGTTTCAATAAGCAGACAGTTTTGATTTAAGGTATTCCAGCCTGTGTGGTCTCATATTGTAGTAACTTTTTAATGAAATGTTAGAAGGTGGGTGGCTGGTTTTGTTGGGGGTTTTTTGGTGGTGCTGGTTAGTTGGTTTTGTTTTTCATTTTCATCTCCTTGTGATATCAGCTGGATTCATAACCCTTGATTTGAAGATACTGCTAGCATTTTGTAAGCTTTTTGGATAACGAATTTACATTTATGCTTAATCTTACTTCACTTTTCATTTAATTTTGGAAGAAAAAAAGTTTAATATTAAACTCTGAATCTTGGCAGAATCCCTACAGGGCTCTTATGTGAGCTTTTTTATTACAGGAAAAAAATGACACTACATATTATTTCATGTAATAAAATAGTTCATTATTTCAAATTATGTAGACTAAGCTAATTTGATGATTATTACTATATTTTGCTGTGGAAATTAAAATGAGAAGTGAACATTTGACTATGTGCATTCTTAAAAAGTTAGGTCACCCATGTGGGAGAAAAACAAGATTTTTTATTTCATTAATTTTTAATTATTTCTTGGCCTTCTATTTCCTTTTTTTTTGTTGTTGATTAATTTCATAAATGAATGGGGAAGACATTTTAATATAGTTTCTCATGTAAATCATTGAGAATCTGCTGGTACAGTAAACATTTCCATGGATTTCTTCTATGTATGGATAAATGCAAACTAGTACTTGGGAACGGGTTCAGTGGCATCACTGAGAGCAATCTGTATCCAGAATCATGCTGAGATTATGTTCTTAGAGGTTCACAACTATGGCCTTCACAGTGCTGTTGTCCTCTCTGAGCTGAAGGAATTGGGGTATGTGGTACTGCGATGCCATTTGTAAGTCCCTCAGTGCATGATATTGGGTACAGTTAGTACAGCCAAATTTTTCAGCTGATTTCTGACTAAGAAGTTTTATGTTTTGTCAAGATAACCAATAGGGTTTGTAATTGTTTTTCCAGATCCAACAGAAGAGCATAAAACATTGTTTGAAAGAACAATGGAGTATCCCATTAATAACCTCCTATTAAACAGAGCTTTTTTTTTAAAGGATATTTCATATCCAGACTTTTTTTGTATTATTATTTGTAGTCTGTGCTATCTTTTTAATCAGCTGAACTTTCAACCCTCTATCTTTATCTGTGCTAACCAAACCACACACATAAGAACCTTGTGCTCTTGATTCATCCCACTCTACCGTTAGTCTTATACCCCCAAATGCAGCCCCTCATTATCTTTGTATAGTCGGAGGGGCACGAGAAGGAAATATGTTCCTTCAGAGAATAAATCAGGATGAAATTACTCCTTATGCCTGAGTTGACCCAATGGCTATAACGCTGCCGTGCCTCTTTGCTCCTAGCTTCTCGATCCTCAACTTGCACCAGCTCTGGCACTTCTCTAATACTGCACTCGGACCTCTCAGATCACTAAACAGAAACCTAACGTGACCCCAAAACCAAAAGTGAATTGCTATCTGTTAGTTTAGCTGTTTGAATCACCTTTGAAAAGGGTCCAGCAAGGAAAAAAGCAAATAAAAAGGCTGATATGTCAATATCACTTACCTGGGGAAGAGAGGGAGTAGGCATTTTGTGTCCAGAACTGCAGAGCACACCAAGCTTCTGTGCTATCCTTCATCTGCATCCTTTCCTGCATGTAACAGTAATCTATAACTTACAGGCGCTAAAGTGCAGTTCTCTGTAGTGCTAAAGTTAAGTGGGATGAATCCACTAACTCTGTTCAGCTGAAGCTCTTGATCCATGATTCCCTTTTATCTGTTTTTCTTTTCCTTCAATTCCAACAGTCAGCCTTTGACTAAAAAAATATTTACCATGAGCTCTGTGATCTTGGCTCTTCCATTGCCTTTCATGGTTGATGCAGTTGTTAGTATTTTGGAACATCAGAAGTGCAATTTTAGACTTTATCCATTGGCTTATAAACCTCAGATAAAAACTTGGAAGGGCAGTCTGTCAGCGCTCAGATGCTTGGCAAGAAGCTTTAGTAATCATTTTCTGAGGTTACATTTAAGAGGTTATAAATTCACTATGCTTTGATGTATGGCATTGTACTATTTCTTCAGATATTTGCAATGCAAGCTTATTGTAAAGTAATGCAACATTGCAAATGTATAGAAATTGATTTCTAAAATCTTGAAAATGAACAAAGTGTTATTTATATTTTTCATGTGGGATTCATAATCCATTGTGTTTTGTTTTGTTTTAAATAGAACAACTATAATGAATGGTTATTTTGATGTTTTATAGAAATATTCTAGGAGGCATGAAAAGAAACAAAAGTGAGACAGTGACGTAAGAGACAGCAATAGAAAGCTTTTAAATAGGTATTCCTCTGAGTGTGAAGAAGGATTTTCAGTTTGTATGAATATAGGGGAGATAAGTTACACTACTTCTTTTTTAACTGCTTGAATTCACCTGTGTGCAGTGCACTCTGCCAATACAGTGAATTTTAATCTATAAAAATATAACTAATACTGTGAATCTATTATACTAAGAAACAAAAGGGTAACATTTATAAAATTAATAGTGCAAATGAAGCTTGTCTATAATATTCATTTATTTCTTATAACACAATTCTTTATGCCAACACACTTAGTTTTCAGGACATGAATATTATACACGGGCTGAAAAGATATGAAAACCTGCTGAGATTTTATCTCCTTTACACATCTGTGCACTTGTAGTACATAAGCAGCTGTGCATACAAGTGACAGAATGTAAACTTGCTGAACTAGTCACCTGCCTTATTGACACATTCATGTGTTACTGTGCCAAAGCTCTTCAAGTTAAGTTAGCAACCAGAAAACAGGTTCTGGCTGTCTGCAACGGGACAAAGTAGAAAAAGTGTAGTAGTAGTTTAAATAAACCTATTTGATATCAATCAGTTAAATGGATAAAAACACATGCGGCTTGATTGCTGTTTGTTTACTTAAATCAGTTTAGCTTATGTCAGTAAATTGTTGTGTCACTTGAATTGAGGACTAAATCTACCTAAATACATGTGTCTGAATTAGTATGAATCTTAAACCAGACCAAATTAAAAGTTATTTAGCTTAGCTATTGCAAGATCCCATATTTTCTAAAACGTAAGTATAAAAAACTCCTATTTAGCTGTTCTTTCTGAGAATAGTCTACTCAGGTTAATGTTAAAATGCTAATTGCCCAAGTGACTATTATGTTGAACTTGTATACCGATTGGCAGGTCAAAAGCTTTTCAAATCAGAAGTACACATAATCATTTATGAATAAACATAATGCTTTTCTCTACTTCCCTGAAACCTTTTCCAGGTTTTCACTGTTTCTTAACACTATGTGAAAATAATGCTGTTTTGTAACTGAGTATTTCTCTGTCCTTCATCACAGTAACTGAAGTCCTCACAAATACCTTGCAACGTAAAGCATAAAAGTATTATTAACCTTGTTTTGCAGAAGCAGCAAACACAATAAAAGAAATAGTGGTTTGCCCAAAACTCCACAGAGCTTGTGGTAGAGCTTAAGCCAAGAGCTCACGTGTGCTAACACAGTATCTTAATCACAGTCATTCTTCTTTCCTTATGTTTTTCAGATGAAAGGCCTGGAAAGAAAATCTCCTCGGTGTTTATTTTTCCTTACTAGATGCAAATTACCTCTTTTTTTTCTAAGTTATATTTTTTATGTGATTTCATTGTCATTTGGAAGTAATTTCACAAACTAATTGCATTTTTACTTTGTATTGTTCTGAGAATTTACATTGACATTAATTTTTTAATCCATGTCTCCTGAAAAAGTCCACTTTCCAAAATCCTGTGAGTTTCTTAAAAAAAAAAAAATTAACAGTGTTTTATTATTAATTGAACTGTAGAGTAGATATATTTAGTTTTCCTAGTCAATATGGATCACTTCAGGACTTCAGTTCTTAGTTTGGGTCTTTATTCCAGAAGTCACATCTGTACTTTGAAAGGCCAGGGGCTTATCCGTATTGCTGGACTTAAGTAGCACAGCCAGATCAGCTCCATACTGCTCGTGACTGTTGTCCTCTAGACCAGACTAGCTGTGTCCACAGCAGTCTTTTCTATGCCCATGTGATGGTTATGTTACCCTAACAAAGACGTTCTTTCTTTGGGATTTTTTGTTTTAATTGAAAGTATCCAAAATAATGTAAAGTTTAAAAATAGCTTGAAGGCACACAATGTGTTTGAGGATGAAAAGCCTGCTGGGATAGTGTTGGGAGACTTCGCAGAACTGAAGGAGACAACTCTGGTACAGTTTCACCTATCCTTCCTTTCGAGAGTGATGAACTGTTGAACAGGAATGAACTGTTCCTGACCATAGTTAGTGAGACCTAGATGAAATCATCCAAAACAACCAGGGAGCAAGGTAATGTTTGTGCACTATAGCTTGTTAGGGTTCAGTGCTCCAGCTCCGTCCTGGTGCTGTTGTGTTTCGCAGTCCTCATATATCCAGAGAGATTGGCTCATACTGTCCTTAGCCATTTTTACAGAATTCTAGTTGTCTTTATTTTCAGCTAGTTCTTAAAAGTACAGCTTCTTTAAAATGAAATTTCTTCACTAGCTGAAAAAATAAATGAAAGAGAAGAAAATCATTACTAGCTAGAGCTCTTACGTGAATGAGATTAAAAGTGTAGTGTGTTTTGTCCAAGCAAACAGGATCTGATGGGATGCAAGAAAGAAACATAAGGCAGCATTGCACAGATAATGGGTAAGAACAGAGAAAAAGGTAAAACAAATGAGAGAGTTAGATGAAGTTAAGAACAGAAAATAGTTATTTTCTTATCCTCAAAGCGTTGAAAACAGTATCTTATTTTTGCTTTTTTAATAGATGGTTGCCAAATGCATTTTCCAATCTGTGTATAAGACTGGAGAGAGTCCATGTGATCGGGCAGGAGAAACAGCTACTAATTAGTCCTATTAGGATTAGTTTGTTAATGGCTCTAAGAGTTTTTTTTTAGAGAACTTCTATAAATAAGCAGGCTAAGGTTCCCAATGATTTATGTAAGTCTTGATGAATATTAGACATTAAACATGGATTAAACGTGGATTATCAGCAGCATTTGCAATTCTGTGACATTGTTCTGAAATTATAATGTTTCTAGAGTCTGAGAACCCAGTAGTCTCTGTGCTAGCACCTACACATCTATCTTACGCCAGTATCCTGCACAAAACCCTATTACTTCTCAACAGTTACCCCATTATCTGGCCTGCAAAAGTGAAAGAAAGGATGGGTGCTTTTATTCTTTTCATCTTTTGAGGAGAAGCAAAATCTTGTGAAGTGTCTGTGCTTTACCTTACTTTGATCAGTTACTGTTATATTCTCACATTTATCTTTCTTACTTTCGTATTCCCTCACAGTGGGGGAATGTCCCTCCCTTCCAAATTTGCTACTCCCACCATTTCGTTCCATCTCAGCAATGACCTTGAGGATTCCAGATGAGTTTTCATCATTTCATTATTAGTCGTACTTTAAAGTATGGCTAAGTCTATCCTTAGCTGTAATTAAGTTATGCTGAAGAAGATTGACTAGAAGCAACTTAGGACAGAAGGCCAGTGTATTGGTTTTAGGAACCTGGAGAGTAGCAACAGCTGCCATCTGCAAAAACAGAGGTAGAGAGAAGTTCAGAGGCTCATAAAAGTCTTTGGAGTCATAAGGGGGAGGGCAGTACGTGTTTAATCAGGGATGGAAGCTTACTGGATGAAAGGAGAAAACTGCTTTGTTGGGGGAGAGGGGAAGGAAGGGGTATCTGCAGGGGTTGGAAAGATAGCATTGAAAAGAAGTGATTGGTAACAGGTGCCTTCAAACAGTCTCTAGCTCTGCTTCTTTACCCTCTTTTCTGTTTAAAAGATTGTACATGATAATGTCAAAATTATATGTGTTTCCAAAGTGAATGACTTCCTGCTCATCTATGTGCTGAAACTTGTTTTATATATAAAAAATGCTGATGTACAATGCTTAGCTCTCTTTTTAAATGTTAAGCCACAAAGTAATTATCATTTTTCTTATGCTACGTTTATGTTCCAAGATTCTAGTTTCTATTAATGTTCTGCATGTTTTCTAAGTAGATTACAGGGACATTTCTGCATCACAAGTAAGCCCTGGAGCTATTCTCAGCTTAAAGCTTGGAGAAACAAAGTGACATTTACATTGCTAAACGAGTGTAGAGAAGTTTCTAGCTCATATTTTACAAGGAAAAATATGCTCTTAAGCAGTATTCCTCATTTTTGTTATCTATTTTGTTGTTGTCAAGCTTTAATAAAGTTTGAATTCCAAACAGTACTGAATTTAGGGAGAGGAAGGATTTATCATTTGGGTACGTTCATTCTGTTCTTGGAGCTGTATTATTCAGAATATCTTACTAACTTTTATAGATATCCTTTAAAGAATTATCTTTAAGTTTGCAGTGGTATACAGTAAACATTTGTGTATTAAATAGTAATTTCTAGTCAGCAATTCTTTTTTTTTTTTTTCTTAGAATCTGAGAAAATGATAGTAACACAGGATTTATTAATGTCGATTAAGTAAATCCAATATAAATACGCTTTTGCTCTCAATAATAGAAAGTTTCATAGGCAAAATGCAGTTCATGGATTATGAGGTGGAACTGGCATGTGCGTTTTAAATGATATATTTTTGAAAGAGCCAGTATTACTTAGTGATAGACATTTAAACAAGAAATCATTGGCACTAGGGTTTTCTGAACGCTTAACTAATATTTTGTTATATTCAGTTTTATAGCGTTGGCTATGGATATTTCAGCCACATTCTGCTGGTTATCCAGCTGTGTAAAATTTGATTTTTGATCACTTTATGGTATCATTTGAATACTACTAAATGGAAATTCAATTTAAATACTTCGTAAGAAATACCAAAGATGGGGAGAATCAAACTATAGTAATATGTTACCCTCTTGGGAAATCCAGGAAATTCTTCATAATAATTTATGCTAATACGTCTGTTTTGACATACTAGCATTTTTAGCATGTTTCATTTAAGAAGAACTTACTCTAGAAATGATAGTTTTTATTAAATTTGTATTTGACTAAATGTCACAGTAACTCAGATTAAAAAATACTTGGGAGTTTAGTCTTCATTATAATTATAAATGTATTTTTTATCTTTAATACACAGTGAAAAAAAACTTCCAAAATTTAACATGCAAATTCTGAATTATGAGACAAATTATTTCCTGTTTTTCTTTAGAAAGGTTTAACTGTTAAGAAAAAACTGAAACATGCAGCTGAAATAGAAGTATCTGAAAGATGGAAGCTGTTTTCTGTAATGACTGTGCCATTTTCTTGTTGCTACAGTTCTAATGTGTGTTCACCTTATAAAACTAGAAGTAGTTCGTAGATCCATTTAGTCACAGATCTATCCGTTCACTTTAAGATTTTATATGCACATGGATGTAGAGAACTCCTGAATTAAGTGTAGTGCAGAGAAGCTATCAACATCCTGCATATGGTCTGGCATCTTTCCATCACCCAGTTATCAGGTTCATTTGTTTGATCAGAACATTTCATACTGTCTTCCAGCTTCCAGCTTTACAATGTGTATCCATGTGCCTAACATGACCATATGTTCCAATCTCACACGAGAATTCTTGCTGACTTCTGATATTTCCAGTACAGCTGCAGCAGAGGATGCAGCTATGTCAAATACGCTCTGCCTTACATGAGGGTTTAAACCATGATGTATGGAGCTTTCTTAATTGCATAGATGGTTGTTAAAATCTTCTTGGAGATCCGGTATGCATGTGGGTTTTACTCCTGATGGGCACACAACCAGAACATTCCACTGTCGATGCTGAATTTGCACCATTCATGCCACTGCATCCTTCCCATCTGCAATCCTAAGCAGTGGAATGGACTTACCATTTGCTTCATTTTACTATCTACTACATCAAAATGGATCTTCTGTAGTGTATTTCTCAACTTTCACACTTTTCATCATTAATAAGGTTAGCATATTTAATTCTGTGCTAATAGAGTTGGTGGCTTTTCCACTCTGCCAAAAACGGAAGACAGTTCTTTCCAGGGTGAGGGCCCTTTTGCAGTGTTTCTCTAGCTGTTTGGCAAAAAATAAAACCCGTGAGGAACAGTTCTAAAGCAGTTCTTTATGGGAATTGTCAGTATTTCTAAAGAGGAAATATTCTAGGTACTACTTCTGCTTGAGAGTCTCATTCCTGGATAATGATACATACACGTCTCCTTTTTCTGAGTGCACTCCAGAGTTAAGAGTACCATACTGAAACTTTGTCTTCACAAAGTGCTCTGTGCAAGTCACAGCATAGATTGGTAGGTGGAATCAGGTTATATTTCAGTTCTGTGGTCTGTTGTTCTTCAGAAATATGTCATTGACTTGATGGTCTATGCCAACAGCCTGTAATAGAAGACTCTGTTTGTTCACCTCCCTTTTAACTGGTGATCTCTGATGATACTAAAGAGTATTACCAGTGCAAAGATGATTTGAGATGTTCTTGTTAAGTCAAGTAACAAAGCAGAAGAGATGGATCTTGCCCAACTTTAAAAACGTAGATGTCTACATCTGAAAGTCATCTAGGGATTTGTAGTCAGAAAAGAATAACAGGCACTATTAAGGTGTGATTCACCGTATCCTCATCTAAAATCATCAAAATGAGTTGTTAATTATGAATCTTACCAACAGCTTTAGAGAGGAGTCAGACAAGTTGGTTTGCCTATGTTTAAAATGTTATTTCTGAAGTTGTCTGAAGTTCAATGTGAGGAAGTCCACCCACGTATTTGGTCACATGTTCCAAAGCCAAATTACAACCAGAGGTCTCAGAAAGATCCCTCTCCATCTTAAGATCAGCTGTTAAACAATACAACTTTACTTTTAGTACACTCTTAACTTCCACAGGAAATCACAGTAGGAATCTACAAGGGATCCAAGTAAGAAAATTCACAGACTTCATGGGGGACAACATTCTTAGTGTTTCCTCTACCATCACCTTATATGCCCATTAAGCTCGACCTTACTGAGCACTCCGAGACAGACAACTGTGAATCCAGTTCCTTCTGAACCACCGTGCCCTACCCATTTCCAGGTTTAGATCACTTTCACTTGAGAAGGAGTTACAGGAAGTATAAAACTTCTTTTTCTCTGAGGCCTCCCAAAAACATTTGGATACTGAACATGAGCTTTTAATTCTTGGAAGACTGAGAAATCAATTCAGAAATGAATTGATTTACAAAACACTACCAAATGGATATAGCATTGTTAAGTGTCATTTTAGTTTTCTCAAGTAAGTATTCTTTAACATACCCGTAACCTCAATTGCTGAGTTCTGCTTTTTCCTGTGACTTATTTGAAGACTACAATAGCTGCCTAAGCTGGAGAGTACGTGCATGTGAAGAAAGATTTCATTGACCTAGCACAAACATGTTTTTCATCCCAGTACAGCTGTCTTCCCTCACTTGCATGTTCTGTTATAGCTGTTGTTGTTGTTGTTATTTTAAAGATTAAAGTATAGCCAGAGTAGTCACTAGACTGCAGCACAGTCAACTGTTCTTGGACCTAAAGACAATGCTGTAATCTATCAAGTTTCTCCAGACTGGATACATATTTTTATTTTGCGTTATAATTTAGCCACATGGGGACCATATGGTAGTTAAAGTGAGGAATACAAGCTTTCCAAAGATGCTCCTGAACATACATGCGTTACTCTAACAATATGTGAGACTTACAGATCAGGGGGGGGGAGGTGACACATCTACAACCATCATCTCAGTGCTTGACTCACAAATTCTGAGATTTTAAGTTTTGATTAGCGTTTCTGAGAGATGAACCCCTCTGGTTTTATCCCTCTTTCAGCTGATTTTCCTTTTTTGTCAGTGAAATTGGCTTTCTTGTTTAAGGTTCATAGTATTTAGTGCCTCTTCTGTGTTTCCATTCTTTTACTGGGAATTTATGCTGCTTTCTTCTCTGGGAACACTTGTCAGTCATCAAAATTCAGTGGTTCTGCCAGAATCTGATGCATTTTCTAGCACAGTAATTTCATGTTCAGCTTCCACAATAGACACGCTCTGCTTCAAAATGGAGTTCTAATCCAAGGCAAAGTTTGTAGTCATAAATTCTATTTGTAAAACTAAAAGTAGAATACTATTTGTCATCATAAAGGTTCAGATAACTGTGCTGTTGTTAGGGTCACTTTTACTTTAGAAGATATTTACCTGAGTGCAGTAATCGTGGGCTTTATTGTATGAGGAGGGAGGCAGATGGACCCACTGGCTGCTTCTGTGATGATTTTAATGCTATGAACAAACATTAATTTTACTATCAGAATAAATCTGTCTTCAGTCCAGAAATACAGGTGTCTCTCCCTACTGAGCATCTTTGACCTTTCAGTTTGGTCTATGTAAATTTTCTTTTCAAGATTATTGTATGGAGAGTATTTGAAGGTGCAAGACATCCCTGCATAACATTAGAACTAATGTTTATGTAATTGATTCCTGTAAGTCAGTTGCATTTTCTTAACACTGTAATTTTGCATCTGCTTCCAGAGCATGATATATATTTCATTTTATTTGCTTATATAAATTGATTTTACAAGTTTTATTTATTATAATTATCCACACATATAATGTTAAGGGCCTTTACAAGCTGTTGAGTGCACAGAGGGGATTCTTTCTTGCTTTGATTATAGTTACATGACAGAGTAAGAAGAAAAATCCTCAGGCTTCTTGATGATCCACTGAAAAAAAAATGAAATTACTGTTTTGGTAAATAGCCATTGAGCTTAATGTAGGCATTTTTTTTTCATATACTTTATCAGTTATTTACTTGATAAAACAGCATTCTATTTTGTCTCAGTCATATTCAACATCAGGCGATTCCTTTTGTTTTTATTATGATTACATAAAATAAGATTTAGTTATATTTAATACTATAGTTATTTTGAATTTCTTAGAATTCATTTGGGAAATGTAATTGGCTTTTCTGGTACATGCATGTTTGAGCATGTATCAAGGACAACAAAAACACTGTTAACAGAGCTCTGTTTATAGAATCCGTAACTCCAAATACATTTCTGCTTTATACTGCTGCCTGTTTAATTCTTGTGTTTGGTCATCCCTGTCTTCTAATTACATTGCTAGTTGATTTAGTTGAAAGAATCAAATTTTATCCTTCCTAATCTCAAACTGATCTCCCATCTCTGTTCATGTAATTTATATTTCAATTATCCTTATAAACAGGTAAAAACAAGTTTAAATAAAATATAACTTTTACTTGCTTTAAGATCAAACATCATCATGGGAATCTCAAATTCTACTGAAATACGAATATGCAGACAGCATCTAACTATTTTGCCTTTTTTACTTTACGTTTTAAAAAGAATTGGCACTTCTTTGGTTTATTTCCTTTAACACGGTTTAAAAGCTTGCTGTTTTTGATACTGTATAAAGTTTTTACAGACTGTTAAGTGTTTCACCACAACAGCACTGACAGCATTCAGCCTAATAAATTGACAAGGTAGAATTGGGAAAAAATCCCAAAACAGAGAACATTTTAATCAAAGAGCAACATGGAAAATATTTGTGCCTATCCTTTGTCTACACATAAAGACGTCATTTATCAATTAAACAAACAAACAAACAAAAAAGACTGGCATACAAAATGCCTTTTGCTAGTTTTAATTAAGGATATTGGAACTCACAGTACAAAAATAAATAAATAAATGGAAATGGAAAATGGACAAATCTGTTCTTCTGATATATACTGCATTGTGAATACTGTTACCCTTCCTCAGCTCCCACTTTGTCACTCCCATTGTTCTCAGTCTGTTCATTCTAATCACTTATTTTGAATTCCAGCTACTTACTAATTATATATGCAGAGGTCTCCGTGATTCTTTTATAGTTTTAGTAAGCTTCATTAAATGTGTATTAATGTGGGTAACTAAGTGGAACGCAGGATGTTAGATTGTTCTAGTATGAACTTGTGTATGTTTAGGAAAGCTTACATGATCAATGGTGTGAGTGCCTGTTCTAAAAATGCAGTTCCTTTCAACACAGCAATTCAATATTTCAAATATGTGTGCAAGGTGAATTACAATTGCACATTGGCTATTCAGGATGAAGGATGTTTTAGGTGAAGTAGAAGGCTGAGAAAAGTAAATGATAAGGAGAGTGAGGTGAGAAATGGATTCAGTTTATGACACCTAACTTTGCTTATCTAAATGGAAGTAAGCATTCGTTCCTTTGGTTTACAGCAGCTTAGTCACTAGCAACCTAGTCAATATGTTAGTGTTATTACAACACAATTCAGCTGACCTGCCAATAGGTGTCCACTTAGGTGTAATGGAAAATTAAATTCCTACCTCGTGTGTAGATACTTAAGTTTAGACATGTAAATGAAGGTGTTAAAAGCTTGAGCTAAATCCCATGTGTCACACAGGTCATTACTTTGTTTGTTGTTTGGTTTTTTTTTGTACTTATGCTGGTAGCCAGAGCAGGTTAGCATGCTTAAACAAAAATTCGTCGGGTTTCTGTGGACAGACTTTCAAAATATTTAATGATGGAGTATGTCACTGATATTTATATGTACGTGTGACAGTCGCTGTATATAAGCAGTGTTTTTGTCCCAGTTGCATACTTTAATTTTTTCCTTGTTTCATCTGAACCCACCCTTTCATGCTAACTGCATTGTTTCCCATTATCTGCACTGCCACATTCCCTCAGAATATTCCTTAGGTGGGGATTGGGTGCTGGTGTTCCCAAAGTTAGGGGCAAGTGAGACCAAAGCTGTACAGCCAGCACAGCGAGGAGCTAGGTGAATCCACTCACAGGTGTCAGTACTCATAGTCCTCCCAAGAAGAATTGCTGTCTGGCCCTCCAAAGCAGAAGTCCACGGACTTGGAAGCCTCAACACCGTGACACTCCATGGCTTACATAGCATGGCTTTCCTAATCCAGGAGCCAGCACAGCAAGGGCTAAATAAATGGAGTGCGACTTTTTACTGGGGCAGATAATGCTAGGACAAGGGGAAATGGTTTTAAACTAAAAGAGGGGAAAGTTAGATTAGATGTTAGGAAGAAATTCTTTGCTGAGAATGTGAGTTGCCTTTGGTGAGGCACTGGCACAGGCTGCCCAGAGAAGCCGTAGATGCCCCATTCCTGGAAGTGTTCAAGGCCAGGTTGGGCGAGGCCCTGGGCAACCTGATCTGGTGGGTGGTGTCCCTGCCCATGGCAGGGGGGTTGCAATTAGATGGTCTTTAAGGTTCCTTCCAACCCAAGCTGTTTTATGATTCTGTGACGTCCACAGAGGACTTGGGACATACAGAGCCTTAGCAACACTGTTTTTTCAGCACACTGAGGAACCACAGTGAATAATGTAAGTGAACAATTTGCACGGGACTGCATTGACATAGAACTATGGACTTGACATGGTAAAATTGTCCAAAAATCTCAACCATCCATTTCTCTTCACATCTTCCCTTACTTAGCTTATCCCGAAACTAATACATCCTACACTAAAGATTCTTCCTGTCCATTTTGAACCCTATACCTACTTTTCCCCTTTTTATTTCTGTTCAAAATGGAACGAATTCACATACTTCTCCTATGCACAATCTTCAGACCTTTTGCACTGCTACTTTTCTAGACCAAATTGTCAGCTTTTAGGATTAGAAATTAGTATTGAATCATGGTAACGTGCTAACAGTGCCAGGTATTGCTACTGCATCTTTGTTTAGAATTTAAAAGTGAAGCTAAGAAATAAGATTGTGTTAAGGAGCAGAGAAATCTTTAGAGATATGAGTAAAACTACTGCAGTTCAGGACAGAACTTTTTCGTCAATGTTTCATGAGTAGAGAACTACAGATCTCTTGCAAGTGCTGTTCCAAATTTCTTTTCATGTTTAGCAGTATACATAGTAGTGATTCTATTGGATTCAGTGTTTCCTGTGGTATTTTGCCAAGTTTGTTAAGGTTTTTCTTACTGAATGTGATTTTAGAACAAATATGAAGGCAACTTGAGCTAAATTCTCATAATAAATTTGGCTGTGATGCCAAATGAATTTATTCATTGTGGGCTAATTTGTCATCCCCACTCCCTGTCATTCCCTCCCATAGTTTCTTATTTGGGAATTCCACTGTTAGAGTGGAAGTTCATACTAGAGCTGACTCTCCAGAGCCTGTTCCAAGTCTGAAAAAAGGCAGGGCTGTCAAGTACAAGACAGACACTGGGAGGAGAGAAGACCTTAGAGTGCTGAGAGGATTTTGATATGAGAGAATTTGACCCTCTGCATACAGGTTTCAACTCTGTTTCTGAAATAAATCTGCATGACAGTTTTGAGGTTTTGCCTTGTTCAAACGTGCAGCTATTTGGTTTACAGAATAACCAAGTTTAACTATAGGAACAGCACTTGTTAATGTCAAAACATTGTTTATGTACAATTTAATCTCCTCTGATAGTGTACTTATTTGCTATATACTTGCTTGAGTTATTTTCATCAAGAAATTCCGTCTATGTGTCGCTTTGGCAACATCTTTGCAGAGTTTACAACTTTGAAAAACATGTTGGCATCAGCTATGCAGTCCTTTTAAACAGCTGCTCTGCAGTCATGCTGTTTTAACATGCCACCACACATGGCTGAATTATGCAAATAGTTAATATTAAATGACTGAGATGCAAGAACAATTTGTACACTCGATAAAGCTCATCCGTGGAGTTTAACATCCATTCATAGAACTGAATTAGTGTGGGGCAGTTTAAAGAGAACAACGTGATTCTTTTGACTTTAGGTAAAAATATTTGTATCTTGTATTAAAGGCAATAATGGACAGAGAGAAGCTATATGTCAGGAATGTTTTAAAAGGCTTTTCTTTTAAGTGTTTATTAATAATGCAATGAAAATAGGATGTGCATCAATATAATTTTCTGGCAAGTACTAAGAAATAGGTAAAAGCAAACATTTGTCATTCAGCTATAAATTTGTAAAACTCCTTTTTTTTAAATGAGTTACCCTGTTCTAGTTGAGAGATAAGATACAATGTTAATTACTGTAATGCTAATCTTTTAGTTTTTCTACTGACTTTGCTGTTCTAGTTCTGCAATAATGAATTGTGAATTACAATCTGGAGGTAAAACAACAGATAAAACACTCTAAATTCTGTAACTTACAGTAATTATACCCATTACATGCTGGGGGAGAGAACATTAGGCACTAGAAGATGCAAGACAACAAAAGAAGACAGCCAATTAAAGTCACAAAGTATTATGAGTTTTCCTTTCCCCCTTTACTATACCTTTTGAATAATGGATTTCTTTCAGCTAAGTAGTATGAAAAGGCTGCTTTTAAAATTAATTCAAATTGTTTATAAAGCAAATTATTAGAACATCCGAAAACTAAACATTTCCTTATACTTTTGTTTTTCTCCTCCCATGTTGGAACTTTTAATGTTTCATGAAATTTCTTTTCTACCTGATCCCACTTTTGTTGTAGGTCCTCTTAAGGTTTTTCTCCGACTTTTCTCATCCAGATATAAAGACGTATATATTTCTAGTAATGTATTTATAAGGCTTCTGTGCAAGACCCAATGCTTGAAAGCACTATTTGTCACAGTCATTCAAATTAGATTTGTAAACTCCCTCTGCCTGACAAAACAAACTCAAAATAATTATTTTAAATTAAATGACAGCTTAAGTTAAAAGAGATGGTGGAAACACAATTAATGTTCTCCTTTACAGCATGTAAGCAATACAAAATTTGAGATGTATAAATCCTATGTGACTTTTTTACTTTCTTACTTTTACTAGTATCCAATTAGTAATCTTGTTAATGATGGCATGTATGATATGGTCATGCTTGTTGTATTTACTGATCCACTAATGTTTATTTTGGTGAATATAAATTCATTATCATTAACAAAATAGGTTCAAATATAATTTTACTGAATAACTTAATGTTGTCCTTTTGTGGTTTATAGGAACTAGCCGTAATGAAACAGATTCTAATTAATCTACGTGGTAAACACGAGGAACAAAATTTGCCTCAGTCTAATATTGATGTAAAAACTACAACGGCAAAACACATATTAAACCCTTTAGTAAAACTTCCACCAGAACATGAAGAAGAAAATATATTTACACCTAAGCCAACGTTATTTGTAAGTACTATACTAAGAGTAAGTGCCATAAGCTTTTTTGATAATTTTCCTCACATTTTAGAAAAAAATAGGTTCATACTTCAAGGAGATATGTAATTAATTCAGCTTAATATTTGCAGCTCTTTATGGTAATGTTTAATTTTGAAGAGATAAATTGCAGTTTATGATGTTATTTAGCCGTTTGGTAGTTTCTGCATCTTAAGTTCAAATTAAACAAGATTTTTTTAAAAAAATGTGATTGTAATATTAGAATCATTTAGCAAATTTTAATAGCTACAGAATAAGTATATAATTTTAAATCTACCCTGAGCACGAGTTGGATGTGGACATATATAGCAAAGAGCATCAGTAAGGAAATAAAAGTATTTATGTATATTTATATTCCTGCATATATTATATTCATGTATACTTATAAATATATGGCCAGAGATTATATAAGTTCTTTTACTAAGGATGCCAGGTATTACAAACCCTGTTTTATTCCTTTAGAAACTAAATGCTTGGATTTAAATACTTCAGGTTGCCTGCTTCAGATTTAGCACTTCTAGTATTTGAAAGCTTCAGAAAAATAATTTAGAAGTTTCTTACTATGAGTGTGTCTCAACTGATAAATTTAAGAAAGTTACAATGTTGAGTCACAAAACAAATCATGACTCATATTTACACTGCTTGAGGCTACCTTTAGGGCGGACTGGTTGAATCCACACGGTGTAGAATTCTACCACCCACCCTCTTTTTTTACCTTTTTTTTTTTTTTTTGCTATTTTTGTCCAAATATGTATCTATATATGTTTTTTGTGTAGACGATCCAGGATCTAAGTGTTTAATCTGTCTTGTCTTACTTGGGGGGTACAGAAATAATGTGGAAATCTAGAAAAAGTGCTTTGGCATG
This sequence comes from Anser cygnoides, assembly GCF_040182565.1. NCBI lineage: Eukaryota > Metazoa > Chordata > Aves > Anseriformes > Anatidae > Anser > Anser cygnoides. Next base: position 169,000,254 of record NC_089873.1, on the reverse strand, counting down.
TTGTAATTGTTTCTCTTTGAAAAACTCCAGCCTTTTCAGACTTTGGAATAGGGAACTGGAAATGGGCCAATGGCAGAATTTCTGACTAGATGGGGAAAGAATTTTATAGTCCTGTGAAAACCCTGGCGATTTAATCCAATTTCTAGAATTTTAAAAGTTTGTACAAATAAGCAGATTTATTTTTCTAACTGAGAACTTAAAAAAGAGAGAAAGATGGGGATTTAAATGTGATGAGGATCCAAAGCCAGATGAATTTCAAGATTGACTAGTTACTAAGTCTTGGAAGAAAAGAAATAGCAGACAGAAAACTGAACTAGAACAAGCTTAGAGACAACAGACGGAAGAGACAGTCCTCAGTAAAGTGTGAGTTTGTAGCTAACCCTGAATACAGAATAGTCCTTACCTTGTTGCACCTCCACTTTTTATATTTTTTTTCTCTATATATATAATCATTGAATTTGCCACAAGAATGTTATGCTATCCTGACTGTGTAGTAGTAGCCCATAGGATTATGAAGGCAAGGAGAGAAGTTGGTCACAGATAATTCTCTACAATTAAAATACTTTCCACACTGTCAGAAAACTGCTGAGTTCTTTTATTTTGGATTATAACCTTTTAAGAACTCTATTTCTGCACAAAGTGTTGGTCAGTTATGGCACATGTAAGATGTCTTTTCTGAGTTCCATCCATTCTCAGCTAAGAAAGTCAGATGATGATATTTAGAATGAAATCTATTTATGGTACACTCAGCTCATGTTTTCATTGTGATCTCTATTTTAAAACAAATCCTTTATCTTATCCGCTTTTTGTCACCTAGAAATAGGGAGGTTTTAATAAACATATATAGTAATAATAACCTAGAGTACATGGTCTTATTTTTAATTTATTTGAATTTGAGCAAAAAAATAAATTAATGCTATGAGCTGCAGAGGAAGAAAAGAGACTTTAGTGTAGATTGCATGTTTTTGTCCAGACTTTCACTTTGTCTCACAATTAAGACATCTTTTATTTTTTACAGACAAATACAGAGGCACCTGTATGGTACAAGAAACTGCAGAAGAAAACATCACCATAACATTTTTCAAAAAATATTCAAGAAAATCCTTTGGGGAGCTTTTCTTTGAAGAAAGATATTTTCACCGTAATTATGCTCTTTTTACCATAAAGGCAAACAGCTGTTTTGTTTTCAACTGTTCTTTTATACCTGTAAAATGCTCTTATGCTTCATAAAATAATTTTTAGATCTGTCACGTGAACAAAATGTGTGGAAATAATGCATGCAGTGATTTTACTAATATATATTTGAATTTTAAAAAATAAATAAACACTAGCATATTGTACACATATAATCTGGTTTGTTAAATGACATCTTATTCGGAATGTTCAAATTAATGCATGCTTCAGGTTTTTATATTGTTTTTCTTGGACCCCTTGTTTCATGCCACATTCCTTGCAACTATTCTGGCACATAGAAATTGAAGAAATATATACAAATTAGCATCAGACTATATCCTACTTTCTCTCAAGGAAATACACCATGTCAAATGAAAAAAAAAAATCTTATCAGCCTTGATTGGTTTAGTTTGTCAATTAATGTCATTTGTTTTACCAAACTGTCATTAAAAATCTTCAGATGAAGGAATGAAATACATCTTAATTATCAGCTCTGATACTCTCTGGGCTAGATACGCTTGCTCTAGTGAAATTTTGTCACTATAAAAATAAAAATGGAACCATGATGTGTGAGTGCTGTAGCATGTAACGATGAAATGGACAACTTGACATTTTTAATTGTATCAAAATAAACCCCATCTTCCAAGAATACTGTCTACTCACCTCTTCCACTGCACTGTCCATTTAGACTGCAGAGAATGTCTCCAATATTTGAAAGCACTTCTGACTGCATATGGTACATTTATATATATATCACATAAATATTGATGGCATTGTTTAAGTGACTGCGTACTGAAAATATTCAGTATACATCAGATTTCATTTAAGAGGAATATTCCTTTTCTTACTTCCTGTTTCCTTGATAGTATGTCTTCAACTGATTCATTGTTCCTAGCTGGGCATGAACAATATATATACACTATATTATATACTATATTATACTATAATCTATATGTATTAATATATATAAATATTGAGGTTATGATTGCTACATATACTTTTATTCTTCATTTTCCAAACATCAGTCTGAAGCAAAGCAATACTTTCTCTACTGCAGGTAAGCTTCAATTCCTCTATTATTATTATTATTATTTTATGCTAATTTTGAGAGAGTAAGATAAAAACACTAGCAATCGCACATCACAGGATTAAAATTTTGTTTCTGTGATTTTAAAATTTTGATTCTTTTGATTCAGGAGGCAAAGTGTGTAGACAGAGGTAATATCTTAAAAGACTAACTTGTTCACTGAAAAAAAATATATATATATAACAATGTTTGGGCTCACACACCTGTCTGTACAGACATTATTGGATAAATTCTGGTTTCTTGAAGTGTAGGGCTTTCTCTTTTTTTTTTTTTTTTTGTGAACAGAATCATTAACATTTTTGCCTTTCATGTGAAACCGCTCCCATATGCAGATATTAATTTTGTAATTGATATTTCATATGGTTCACAGACATCCCATAGTTTAACTTCCCAGACTATCCTGCTTGTCTGTTATCACCCAATAATCAATAAATCTAGAAGGACTGTAAACTATTCTAGGCAAGATACTAGTAGGAATCCTAAGTAATCTGTTCTCCTATAGTATCCTTATAGACAAATTGGTGAGATGTGGACTATAAAGTGGATGGAAATTTGGCTGACACACCAAGCTCAAGGAAATGTGATCAGCAATGCAAAGTCCAGCTGGCAAATAATAGCATCCCTCAGCAAGGTCACAGACAATGCCAAATTTTGGGGAGTAGCATATACAGGGCAGGATCTTGGAGGGGCATCAGCAGGCTGGAAATACGGGTCAACAAGAACCTTATGAAGTTCAACAAAGGCAAATATAGAGCCCCATCTCTGGGATGGAATAACCCCATATCGGAACAACCCCAGCCTGACTGACTGGAAGGCATCTTGGCAGAAACAAACCTCAATATCCTAGTGGACAACAAACTGAACATGAGTCAGTAATATGCCCTAGCAGCAAAGAGGGCCAGCTGGATCCTGGTCTGTATATAACAGTATAGCCAGCAGATCAAGGGAAGTGGTTTTTCCCTTCTGTTTGGTGTATGGGAGACCACATCTGGAGTATTAGGTCCAGTCTTGGGCTCGTTCATGACACTGACATATGGAAACATATGGACATATGGAAGACATCGATGGTGATTCAGCAAGATGATTTGGAGTACATTGATAGAGGAAGGGAGGGTGAAAGAATTAGACCTGCTGAGCCTTAGAGGGCTTGGAGGGTTTGGGGGGTTGGAACTTGTTGCAGTCTCCAAGTACCTAATGGCATGGTACAGAGACAGCAAAGCCAGACTTCTTTCATAGGTGCAAAATGATGGACTAAGGCAATTGACACGATATAACACTACAAATTTCAATTGGCTATCATGAAAAATGTTTTTACCATGAGGGTAGTCAAACACTGAAGCAGATTCCTCGGAGAGGTGGTGGAATCTACCCTGGAGATACTCAGAACTCAACTGGGCAAAGCCCCGAGCAACCTGATATAACGGACCTGCCTTTGGGTTGGACCAGATGACTGGTTTTCAGAATTCCTTTCCAACTTAAATTACTCAGTGGTAACATTTCTAAATATACTAATACAAGACAGCGACATTACTTCTTATCAGTGTTTAATCTTTCCGTGGAAATAAAATATGCAAAAATGTTGTGATGCTTCCAAAATGAAATATGCTTTGTAAATTTCTGCATTCTGCAGCAGCCTGATTTCTAGGAAGGCTGACAAAATATTGTACTGATTTATGGTGAAATTATATTGACATTTAAACAGTTCTTCAGATGACAGTGACTTTTTTTAAAAAAGTAATAAATTCCTTGAAATTTGCAAAAATAAAAGTAATCTGTTAGCATATATTGATAGTTCATAATGCTCTTGGTAGGTTCTTGTAATCCCTGATCAACGTTTACATTTTTTTTCCTATTGAAGAGTCTGTATTTTTCCTGTGTCTCACCATTAGATTCTAAGGCTATAGTTAATTATCTAGGAGGAGACCTTCTAAGCTTTGCTTGTGAAAGCTAGAATGTCACTTAAATATAACTATTCAAACATGAAATGCCCTGCAGCAAAAAATTAATAAATCTTTTTGCTCCTTAAATAATGAAAATGTTCAGTTGCATTACCTGTACAGCATTTTTATTGATGTTATTTCCCACAAGCATATTTGCAAAATAAATTACTCCAAAATTATTCTTCATGAAATGGTCTTTTCAGTTTCCCATTGTAGTAGGTCTTGTGTCAATGAAGTGTGAGTCAAAGTAATGAAGTAAAGATAAATGTTTAAGGGTAGTCATGCATGTAAGCAACTTGTGACTGAAGTGCCCAACCCACGTAATCACCCCCAGTTCCTCTTTTACAAACCAAAGAGAGAAAAGAAAGAAAAAGTTCTATCCGCTATGACATTTTTTAGTACAATATGTTGCTGTTACTTAAGTGTGAAGTTTCGTAAGTATATGGGTTAAACAGGAAAGAAGGAAAGACGGTTGGTTTAGAGCAGGTTAGGATTTTTTATTTTTTATTTTTTTTAACAGTATAACTGCTTTCTCACTTTGTTAGAAGCAAAGAAACTTCTAAAGAATCAAGGAAATCTCTTGTTCAGGGAAAATAAGTTGAAAACAAGAAATTGCTTTTTTTTAATAAGGACCTAAACTTGTAAAGCATGCTGCTGAATCCAGTGGTCATACCTCGCTGGCATTGTACTTTCTAAATATTTTCTCTGCAAAAAAATTATATATCATTGGGATTTGTAGTCTTCCTCCCCTCCAAGACTTTCTGTGCAAAACAGTGATGAAACCTTGGAAAAGAGGAACAACTGCAAATTTAATATTTGTCAGTATCTCTGGGATAAGATTTGCTACCCCTTAGACTTTAACCTATTTTCGATTTCAGTTATCATTTTATGTGATATCTAGTTCCAGCAGAAAGGAACACTAACTCTACCAAACCTCTGACATTTCCAGATGGCCACGTAGACTTTTTTTGCTCCTGGTATGTGTTCATCAACTTCCATGCCTTCGGCAGGCACAAGGCAGAGAGCTGGCTTCCTAGAAATAGTGTAGTACTTTTGGAAGAAGTATTTATGATGTTGCGTAAATACCTCAATTGTCATTCTGCTTGAAAACGGATTTATATACAACAGCTTGAGTCTGCAACATCCTGTCATCTTCCAGGCCACTCATTACGGAGGTCTACTACGGAAAAGATTTATCTCCATGTTAACATTGCATTTAATAGAACGCATGCCAGAATTTTCTGAGTCAAAGAAGTATATCCCTGGAATTTTTGTATACCAAAGCAAGCAATCTTTGTATACCAAACACAATCTGTGTATCCCAGGAATTTTCATACACTGAAACATATAGACAATCTGTATTCATTCTTGACCTCTGAAAATGAAATGAGTATCTCTAGAAGATTAAGTTTTGCTTAGTGTCTTTGGGCAATATTATCCCATTCTTAAATTCCCAGGATTGGTTGGGAACTCTTGACCTTTAAAGTGCAAGCTTCCATAGCTTAATAAGGTAGTTACACTCAGGGTATTTCACACTTAAGCCTGGCAGCAATCAGCAACAATACATGATGCTAACTCTTGGGAGACGGCATTGCTAGTGCAAAGGGACAGGGGTTGAAAATTATGGAAGAGTGATGGTGTTGCAGAAGGTGATAGCAATGAGGAGAAGCAGGCATGGGTGGCTCTTTGCAGATGTTAGACCCTCGGCAGCTCTTTAAGCCCTCTGCTGACAGCACTAGAAGCACCAACTCTGTTCCACAGTTAATTTTGCAGAGTTCCCTGGTTTTCTTCCCTCACTAATAAGTTTTGCATAATACTAGATGCCTCTCAATTAACTGGAAATACCACCCCCCCCTCCCTTTTTTTTTCCCTTTTTCTATTTTGAGAGTCTCCTTTTTCTCAGGACATTGGAACTGGGTTCAAATAAAGGGTGAATTTTAGTCAGCTTATCCTTTAAAGGATAAAGAGGACAAAAAAATCATCCCCATGAAAGCAAGAAATGGCAGAAGTATTAAATGCAAAAAGTTAGGATTGATCATGGAAATAGCTTTTACTCAGAAGCTTACATGTTTTCATAGACTGTGCCCTTTTTGAAGATACTACAGAAATAACCACTGTAGAAGAGAATGCTGCTTTGATTGAAGCAATAGAATCAACTTTGTTTGACCATGAATAATTGAAGTCTTTGTGTTAATGCTTCTTTTAAGGAGTAGTGGATCAGTAAATGTAACTTAATTGCAGGAAAAGTCTTATGGATGGAATTTATGACTGCATTTCAATGAAAGTCTTTTCATTTTTCCTTCTTGGTTAAATAGAAGAAGGATTACATAGATTATTCAGTCTTGCAGCTGAAATGGTTAGCAATTCCCAATGCTCCTTTTTATCGTGATTTTAGAGATACATATTGTGGCATGCAAGACTTTCTCTTTTGCTTTCTTACTCAGTTCTTTAGAAGAACTTGCTTCTTTGTGTATTATTATTAGGTAAAGCCTGGCAATGTAGTGCTTGACTTTTATAAGGAAGTTGTCAGCTAGAATTTATATGTGGTTTTTAAACAGGATTGTTACTTAAGTGCAGTGGCCCTTTGTAAACAAAAGAGCTGGAAATACTCTCACTGAGTCTTCTGAGACCTTGAGAGAGGGTCTTTTCTATGCCCAAATTTCTTATGCTCCCCATCACTGAAAAAGAGCCACACGTACATGAGGCTTGTCACTCTGCGCTTCTCAGGCCTGTGATTTCCAAGCCCAGACAGCTCCCAGTGCTGTGGAGTGAAGCCACGTAAGCAGAGATTCACAAGTTGTCACCCGGAGCTGTGTGTAAGATGTTCACACAAACATTAATAGCACTCATCTCTTCCATGATGCTGTGAGAAGTGTAAGCAAGGGAAAAATACAGTATTTTGGTGCAGTCTATTCATTGGCCACCTTTTCCTTCTTGGGAGTTAAATTATTTTAGTGTATAAATAAAATCTAAGAGAGTCTTCGTTCCTCGACATTCAAAAGGAAAACATGCAGCAACTCCTGTGAGGACGGCTAAGTCCTTTCTTTCAGACACTTCATCAGAGATTTCTGTGTTCAGATCTCAGGTACTGATCACACAACTCCTAAGAGACCATCAGGCACCACTGTTTACACATTAATCTTTATTTTATTAACTTACTACTTAAATACTAAGTCAAAAAAAATCCACTTAGTATTTATGAGTAAAGGGGTACGTGCCTGAAAGTAACAATGAGCAGTAAAGGGAATAATATGTCAATGACTCGAGTCCTACTGAATTAGCGCATTCCCTGTCATTTTGTGTCATTTCTTTCATTATTGCAGTAATTAACTTTGCAGAATTGCATTTGTTCCATTCAGCAGGGAACGGAGAACAATAACAGTGTTTATCAGCAGCAGGAGGGAGCTTACCTGTCTTTCTCAACTCCGCAAAATCTCTGCAGGCTAATCTTAAGGCACAGCTAGGGTGCCCTCCTACACAATGGAGCCTGTCTGAAACCTCCCTTAGGGAAACCTAAGTGAGCTGATTAGATCTGTTGTCAATGAAAACAAAATACCCGATCCTATGAAATATAGCGGTTTTGCATTCTGACGTGCCATTTCAAATCTGTCCAAGCTGAAACCTTTGTCATAGTTTTACACCATGATAACAATTCTGAGGTTGCTGAATGACTTAAAAACAAGGACAGAGCATTTTCAGTCTATTAAACTCTGTGAAAGTACAGAGAAACAAATGATGTAAAATTCTTGTGTTCCTAATTGTAGTAACATCAGGAATCTTTGATAATTCTCTATTATTTTTTAAAGTGAAATAGAAGTATACAAATGAGATTATTACTTCTGATCACATTTATTTTTAATGCAAAGCAAAATATTTTTCCTGTGAACAGACATGTTTAAGTTGGTTATGAATGAAATGCAAATAAAGTCTCTTGAAATTAATTTCATTTAAAAATGTAAAGGCTGCTGTACTGCATCATCTTCATGGGCTTGTCTGATCTACTATCCTGTCTCCAAGAACTGTCAGGTTCATGATGGAAAGCTGCAAAGTCGCCGTGGGCCAACGGTAGACCACAGCGTATTTACCAATTTGAGTGATAGTCCTAGTATTCATAAAAATGTACAGTTTCTTTAATTTGCAAGCTTTCAGATTCATTGGATGTCACTGGAGACAGGAATACCTGATCCACTTTCTCACTTATGTTTATTATTGTGTTTTCAGTTATTCTTTTGTTTAAGAGATTTTCTGTGGTTTTTATTCTTATCGCTCCTATTTAATTTATGAAAACATAAAATGTAACTGCAAAGTGCTTAAAGCTCTGCTTCAGTGCCCCTCAGCCATGGAGGTGCCAGAAGTACAGGTCTCAGTGACCACCTAGAATTGTCCTAGGACGATGCCAAGTCTTACAGTAAGGCTGTACAAAGGGAGATGACCATACTCACAGTGCTTCATTCTGCATGAAATGCTAACTGTGGGGTTTGGCAATAAGAACAAGTGTGAGTCTGAACATCTATTGAACCAGAAACCAGAACCCATTTCTCCTTCTGATCATTATTCTAAGCACTAAGCTGTAGCTGATGCTTATGTTCCCCCTCTACATGGGATATTCACCGACTGAATACACAATGGAAGAGTAAACAGACCTGGCAAAGCTGTTGGCTTCACAGCACTCTGTAGCAGCAATACTGCTTCACAGGAAACCAAGTATGTTCCCGTTTTCCTCAGACGGGATTGAATTTGATCCGTCCCCTTGAGTGTTCACAGAAGTTAACTTCTGGACAAGATAATGACAGGAACGTTTCTGTCCTTCAGCTTTGAAAAGAGACAAGACAAAATTCAGAGCTTCCAGTCTACTGGTTTGAAGCACCTCCTACAGACTGTGTAGCACTGGCGGGGTACTGAGGTTAATAGATGCCTCTTCCTTGTTCATTTTCTGTTGTCTACTTCAAAGGTTCCATTTTGCCAGTTTTTATTTACCTCATTCTTAGGCACCTAACTTTGTGAAATAACAAAGAACCTTGGACAAATTTTAGAGAGTGAGTATGGACAGCATGACTACTTCAACACTTCACTTTGCAAAGCTTAGCACTTACTTTTCAGTTTTAGGTTGCCAGTAAAAGTACATGTAATCCAATACAGCAAATTTTGTAGCCATAGCATTTGCTGGAGAGTGGATATTCTAAAACAAAAAGCTTTAATGTTTAACAACGTCTTTGTAGAGGGGAATTCCTTAAGTTGCATAACTCAGTGTGAATAGGCAACTTGTTCAGCCATGGCGATGATTACTTAGCTTCCCATGAGCAGTGTTTTCACTCTTGCATTCAGAGCAGAGGCAAGCAGGCATTGCATCATACTGTCTGTCGGTGCAACATTTCTGAAAGAAAAACTGACAGGAGACAAGTTTAATGATACCACAATGTTGGGATAAAGAACATAGAGCTTCTTAAATTAGACACCAGGAAAACTTATTGTCACTGTTTCGTACGAGAAATAACCTCACCTGGATCGTTGCAAAATGCTCCTGCTGATAGAACACAGGGGACCAAGCTGGTCTAACCCTACTGTGATTAATAATTATCTCATAGGTGAATTTCACTATGTTCATGTAATTGTTTTAATGTAAGATTTCTAGTAACAGGGATGGATACAGATGTGGTATTGATGAAAGCCAGTTTGTGCAATTGCAACCTGCTCTATTCACATGATCTGAATGCTAACGTGAAGCAGAAGAGTTAACATCCCCTTTGTCCCTTCCACTTGTACTTCTTTCCCGTTTCAGTGGAGCCATATCTGAATTCAAAACATAGAATTTCAAAAAATGTAGTGCTGCATGGTGAAATGCTTTAAAACATGTAGAACACGACATGATTTTTATCCTATTCCAACCAAATGTATGTTTTAATATTAGTTTGTTTCTCCTGTGCATAAAATTTGTGTAAAATACAGATTTTTTTTTCAGAGGTTGCATGTGTTTATGTCGTAGTATCTTATGACACTTCCTTGCCCATTCTGTGTGCCAGCTTTATGAATTATTAGGCCTTGCTCTTGAATTGCACAGAAGCAAGCTTTTCTAATCACTGAAAAGAAGCTTTGCATTTTGTTAATCTACAAAGTTATCAGTATGCAATCTAGAGAGAAAGAAGCCTTGTTTTGTTAAAAGAGTGAATCAACTTCTCTCCTTTATCTTATTTATATCTTCGAAGCAGCAGAGGGATTAAGATGTATTGTTAAAGTCTTGCCTCATCCACCTGGCCACATTAGTTATGAGTTCATGCATACACTGCATCCATAGCTTAACTAAGCACGCTATGAGCTGGTCAGATAAACACATCCAAAATGGGCTATACGTTCATGGAGTGCAGTTTTCCATACCATAACACAATAGACATAGACCAAGCTTTCATTAAGTCATCCAACAAGAATACTTACGGGCCAAACGTGAACGTTCTAACATAAATATTTTGCTCTAGAGCTGCTCTAGTCAAAAATAATAATAACAACAACAAAACTAAAGTATCATTAAAATGGAGAATTTTTTTTTCACATTTCTTTTTATTGTCTTTTTTAATATTTCGTATATCATTTTCAAAAAGAAATGACAAAAAAATCAACTGTTAAACTATTAGTGTATTACATGTGGATACTCTAGCTAAGGTGGTTGTAGAAGATGAATGCAATTTAAATCTCTCTTTTTGGAAAATGATATTCTTAAACATAATTAAATAAATATTGAATCCCAGGAGTTGGACTCGATGATCCTTGTGGGTCCCTCAGGGTATTCTATGAACCTATGAAATAAACACCCATAAAATAAGTCTAGAATAAACTGGATTAAATAATTTAATGAATACTGTGTTGCTATGTGTTTTCCAACGTGATTTATAGAAAACAAACTGAATAACACTTGAAACTCCAAGTGCCAATATATTAACAAAGTGTTTGATGTTTTTCTCACTGAAAAATTATTTACTTCTGTTCATCAGGCTTGAAATATTTTGAGAAAGGCTGAAAATCATGGAGAAAAAAGCAACATTGTGCTAAGTAACTGTTTAGATATGCTGTGTATTATTTAACTCAATATACTATTTAATACGCCTGAGAACTAAAATTAAAAACATCCTAAAGAACTTTGAAACTGAATGCACCTGGAGCTCATTGGAATAATGTAGTTAGATAAACTAAGGTAATATCTGTAATACTGTTCTATGTAATTAGACATTTCACTTTCTATAACATATTATTTACTTTTTTTTTTTTAATGGACATATTAACTTATGTTCCTTATTTGTGAAGGGGGCTGTTTCTGTGTATATGCATTTGGATAGATGTATGTCGGTTCTAAAGCCCTGTTGTGAATAGGCTTTTCAATCACTGATAATCACTGTCATTTTTCCCCTATCATCTTATTTCCAGATTGTTCCAGTGCTGCCAAATTGGTTGTTTTCTGACCGTGCCTTACCTAATTAAATGAAACTAGACAAACTGTGAGGAGGCATTGCTTCCTTCATGGGAGGAGTTCATCACGAGGCAAATAGAAACCATGAAGGAGGATGCAGCTGTGCCTCTTCTTCACATTACATGACTAGAAATACAGAAATTCCCCCATCCAGCAAGCTGAACATAGTCATCATCTCTGTAAGCCCTCAAGTGAACAGGAGGTAGGACTTGTAATGGTGTGCAGCCATGTTTTATCAAGCCTGATCAGCTTCTTCAGAGTGGAGGATTAGAGTCTCTGGGATCAGTAGTGTTTGATTCATTCATCTTTGTTATTGGTAAACTAAGTCCTTGTGATGGCCACTATACACAGTAGCAATTACAGTGAGTTTTTAGCTTCACTGGCAAATCCAAACACATTCTCTGACTTCTGGAGTTTTGGCTAAGATCAGCATTTTAAACAGTCGGATCACACAGTGACATTCCTCTTCTATGGTGTGATTTGGGGTGAAAAATTGGGTACACCTTCAAAAAGTTTTCAAAGGAAACACCTGATGCATCCTTCTACTCCAGTCCGAGGTAGGCTTTTGCAGTGTCTACTTTGCTCTTATCCTTCCTGACAAGTGACATCCAGTTATTCTGCTCACTATTGAAAGATGTTTCAAGTGCCTTCAGCGGAGGTCAAAGCTCACAGTCTTTAGGCAGATGCATGGAAAATCAGTACATGGTATCGACATTTTTGGAAACTATTTGCTGTTCTTAAACTTCCTCTTTTTTCAAGAAATGTCAATCAAGCTACCAGGATATGTTGAAAAGTGTAATGGTCATCTGAGTTACTACCCTTATCATTAAGCAAGAGAGAGAGCCCTGTCGTAATTTTAATATCCTCTGACTGAATGAAAAATCCGTCTTTTGCAGCTGCTCCGCATAGCAAACGAGCTAGTTCTTTCATTTTTTTTCCTTCCCACCAGTGACATACTGTTAAGTAGATACGAGACACTGCCTAACTCTTTGTGCTCTTTTGAGTTGGGCTGGCTCCTCTGAATAGATGATGGAATTGGGGTGCACAACAGCAAAAATGAAGCAGCAAAACCACATTATAGGTTTACTTCTAAATCAGGAATTCATGAGCTGTTCTGCACGTGTTAGTGATCTATAAGCTGCTTTAGAGTGGTTCTCAAATACTAACAAAAAAGATTAATTCCGTCACAACATAAATAGTGATACTCAAGCAAACTCACTTTGAAAGACATGATCATGATTAAAATTGTCTAGGTTTAACTCCAGCCATTCAACTTCCAACCCTGCTAGATCTTCATCTGATAACCCAAAGACTTCATTCTCACTGATTTTCCTCTGCTTAGGCATCTATAGTGCACATAATTTTTAAGTGTTTACAGAAAAGTTCATTCTAAAGGAGCACCTATCTGTCTGTGAGCTTGTGCTCCTTGAGGAGTAACAAAGAAGGAAAGCAAGCCTACTGGCAATACGTTTAAATCCATTATACAAGATATTTATATTTTTTTTAATCTTTAATGATTTTTTTTTTTTTAAATGGGGCTGTAAATAAGAAAGATGGAAAACTGCATTCCTAAAATGAGCACCTAAATTTACTGCATGGTCAATACCTTCAGAGGGAAGTAGAGTTTGCCTGCATCTGGAGGCCTACCCCTCTCCATTGGCTATGCATGGACAATTTCACTGAACAACTGGGTGCAAGCTCAACAGCCAAGTGTGAAGAATGGATTTCAGCCCCTCTTGAGCTATGGATGTGAAAAAAATTAAGTGTTCCGGTAAAACACCCTCACTAGTGCCTCTTACAGTATAAACTCTGTACAATTACATGAGTTTCATCTGTTTAGGCATCTAAGTTTTACATCCTCACTGTCCACCTGAGGAATCACCTTGAGCTAACTAGTCATTATTAAGCCCAGGTCCTTTCTATGTCTTCATATACATCTATATTGGAAGATGAATTGTTTAGCAGGATCCAGCATACCAATGAATGGTTTGTTGTTTCAGTAAGCAGGTTTCCCACCTTCATTATTTATTTCTCCCCCACTTTTAATCTCCTTAACAAAGTTGATCAATCAGTATGTTTTCTTTTAAGCCTTTAAAAGAACGGAAATAATTTGTTCTTAAAAACCAATCCCTGTAATTGGAAATAAACCCACCTAGCAATATTCTATCAAAAAAAAAAAAAGAGACTTGCTGTTTAGTAATTGTAGCCAAAAATGTTGAGCTAAATCAAGCAATATGCTTTACAGAAATGTTTTGCATAAACTCTGTTATCTTTTGCAACTTTATTCAAGCTAGTTTGACAAGGTCTTGTTTTTCATAAGCACATACTGACTGGCCTAAATTGTATTATCTTTCTACATTAATAAATCCCTGCATTGATTATTAACATTAAGCTGCTCGAAATCAATGTCACAATGCAAACTTATAATTACCTGCATCATTCCATTTACATTTTCTTTTAAGTATTGGTTCTAACTCTAGCTTTCTTAACAGTCTTCTGGAATATGTCTAGTGTTCTAACAATTACTGAATATTAATCCTGAAAGCTCACTGACCAGCTCTTTTAAAGTTCTTGGTGTGAAGTTATCCAGACATACTGATCTAAGAACATTAATAGTAGCTGTTTTAATGTGTTCTTGAATTACTGTTGAAATGGAAAATATTTTGTCATTATCATATGATACAAATATATTACCTACTCTTTTCCCAAACACGGCACAGGAATATTTAGCGTGTTTTTTCTGCTTGCTTATCAACATTCTACATTTCTTTGTCTAAAAACAGACACAGTAGAATTTTTAGTACATTTCCCGGACTTTTTTTTAGATCTTCTTTTCAACACAGGTCATTGACTTCTTAGGTATCTTTTCTTCCGTATTATTTTCCCATAATCGCTACTGTCAGATTTATATTCACTGTTACTAGTTTTATTTATTTATGTATTTGTTTGTTTGTTTGTTTCCCCAGCTGTTGGGTATCTTTATTTACAACTGCTTTCCAAAATCCCCTCTAAAGAGGCAGAAGAGGCTGTTCTTTTGAGGAAGGGATTTTTTTGTTTGTTTGTTGTTGTTTGTTTGTTTTTTAATTAGCTTCTCTGGGACTATAGACTTTAAGGCTTGTATTCACCTCGTTCAGATTCTGCCTAATTATTCAGTATTTACTAATCTAGCCTACTCTTTCTTTCAGTGTGTAGAATTAGCCCTTTTAAATCACGATGTCAAAAGCTTTTTTGTTTCAGTCTTCTCTGCTGATTACAACCAGTATGATTAAATAATTAAAAAATTTTGTAATGTTCACCAAAAATTTCTGGGTTTTGGATTGGTTATCAGATCTGAGGATTATAAACTTGTCTAGTGCACGATTCCTATGCTGGATTCAAGATTGTTTTGAGTACACAGACTACTTAATTTTAGAAATTGTGAAGACATTGACACGAATAGCATGAGCTCCCCTGCTTCACCACTAAGGGAACAGGTACATGACACACTGAAATTCAGGTTGGTCTGAATATGGCAGTTCAGCTATCACAGGGAACATAGCCACACAGGATCATCAGCTTGTGTGGGTAGCCAAAGTGGTCACTTTAAGGCCCCTAGCACTGCAGTAAGGAGCACACTGTGTTGTGCAGATATTATGCTCACAAGTCCCCAGGATCTTCTTTCTGCACATTATAGACAGTTGATTAAGGAGCTTATCCTTTCTTCCCCTACTTGAAAGAATGCAGCATAAGAGGTGAAGGAATTTTTTCTGACCACATCCCGTAATTATTTGTGTTCTCAACATCAGGATTTAGTTCCAAATGAGTGTTCACTGCCCTACCTTATTATGCTAAGAGGTTCTTAAACAAGTATTATGTCATTGCTTTAATGCCCTCCTAGCCTGTCTAGCCAGACCATCCCCTCTGCCATGTCCGAGTCTGTAAAGGCTCCATCTCCCAGCTGGTGGAGCAGTACTTCACAAAACCCAAACCATTCTACATTATTTCTCTAATCGGGAGACTTCAGCCAAAACATGCAAGCATGCCAATTTTACAGTGTTAGTGTTTGCTAACAAATTTTCAGCATAAACACTCTGGAGCCAGAAATGCTTCTTTAGTAGTAAAGAATGTGGTTTTGTCTCATATTCAAGCAGTTAAGCAGCAGTATAGGACCACCCATTGCTAACAAATGTTGCCAACAGCACTTGCTTTTACAAAGCAGGTAGCCTCAGTATGCCTTAGGTGAGGCAGAAGAAAAGGGTGGTGGTAGTTTCTAACAAAATTTGAAGTGACGGACAAACCACCTTTCCAAAAATCGTAAATGTTATTCTCTAAGTATGTACTTTAATTAATCTTGTGTAATTATACTTCGTACAGATTTCCATCTGGCTAATAGTACATAAATAATTAAATGACATGCTTAAGGAGCATGCTGTTGTAGTTTCTGGCCCTGCTATGCAACAAGTCAGAGCTGAGAAGCTGTATGACAACTGATGAAAATACAGGAAACACTCATGTCTTACAGCTGAGTCAGTGACCTGTTGTTCTCAAAAAAGCCTGTTGTAATAAACAGTCTTCAGTTCTGAAGTACATTGAGCCTATAAAGGTCACAAATGGGACTGGAAAAAATAAAATATTTTGCTGCACTTCCTCTTCTCAGATGGGCTGAAAATACTTGAAATGTACCTGAAACCAAGAAATCTGAGGCTGTTACCTAAAGTTATTAAGACTCTTTAAAATCTGACTAAAGATTGAGTTCAGCTACCGAGTAAGATGTCTTGTTTCCTCCAGACAGGTTGATGATTCTTAATCCAAGAATTCAAGTAATGAGCAGTTGAAGTTTCCATCCTGAAGCATCTGTTCCGCCAAGTCAGCACTGGCCTTGATAAATAGCAAATCAGACTGATGCATGCAAGTGTATACACACATGCTCAAGTTAAACTTGAGGGAAAATACTTGAACAGATCTTTGCATAGACAGATTTATATAATTAATCTGTAATTAGGCTTTATACAGTGCTTACTGACTCAGGTCAAAACACAGAAAATGCAGACATGGTAGGATCTATACCTGTTGCTGCAAAAATAAAAAATAAAAATCAAAGGTTATTTGTGGGTAAGCGTACATACCTTCATTTAGTTGTCACAAACCTTCACTGCTATTCTAACTTACTCATTTTACATTCAAAGAAAAATATGTTTAGCTAAAGGATAAAAACAAACCACAAGTACAACTGCATCTGGGTGCTTTTAGTAATCTTAGTCAACTTCAAACATTAAGTTTTGCCTCGTTTTTAAACTGTGCAAAAGAGAATCTTGCATACACCACTTGTTTTATATTTGTCTTTACCGAGCTTTGCGATGGTGATCCCCCCTTGGCATGTAGACTTGGTTGTTTTGCAATGTTTGTATCTTTTTGTTCTAAAAAGCTGTCAAATCCAGCTCTCTGGCGCTGGAGTCACTCAGTTCAGGAGGTTTCCACCTGACAAGATGTGCCAGTTCAATTCCGGTGACAAAAAAATCAAAGCTGGTTTGGAGAAGGTGCTCTCTCCACTCCGGGCAGTATGGCAGAGCTCCTAAGGACTTAGCTGGGAACAGGAAGGTTTTACACAACTGTCCTGGGGCGTACAGGGGGATTGGGAACATGAAAATTACTTTCTGTACATGCTTCACACTAAAGCCTTGTCAAAGGGAAACCAGAGGTATTTTCCTGATGGTAAGGCTTTGCACATCTGGGCAGAAAGCTGGAAGTGGATGACTATTGAAATGTAAGGAGGAGAAAGAAGTCAAGATGAAGTGGTTTTTTGTTGTTGTTGTTGTTGTTGTTTAAAATACCTGCCTGAATTAATTAGGAAGTGTCATTTTCTACTTTAGGAAGAATATCCTTTTTTTCACAGTATTTTGTGTAAAGTGAAATGAAAAATGGCGACCTGTCTTGCCTTTGAGGAGGCGAAGGGAACACCTCTGCAAGCTAATCCCGAAATGGCAACAGATAAAGGTACACAGCAGCAAACTATCATTTCATGATTTTCCACGTTCACTTTAACAGAAAGTCACCCTGCTACATTCCTCATTGTGGTGGTGCTGTATTACATAGCGCATGAGTGGCATTTGCAAAGCCTGTCATGACTTAAGATGGTACCTTCTGGCTCCAGCGATCTCGTGTTCACTGGAAAGCTAGAATGAGACAAATGGCTTTCTCGAGGTAAAAGGATCGTGCTCGCTCCCTTTTGACAATCAAAAGGAAAGTGAGAAGACATTTTTTCCCACAGGGAGATGGATTCTAATGGGAGGCCAAAAGCAGGTGGCTACCGACTTGTCAGGAAGAAAATTTACTTCCACTTCTCTAGTAAGTTTACACGAAAAAATGAAGTGGGTATTTTCTGATTCAGGATAGGCCTCTGAATGCACTAACAGCACCTGAAATTATTATCAGACATCTTCGTGTGGCCTAAAGGCTAGCTCAGATCAGTTGATGTCCTCAGGTTTCCCTCACCTCATCGTTACAAAACACCCCATCCACATCTTTCCACCCCTCCCCTCCACTCCACTTAAGTTCTGGCCCCCTTCCTTCTCGCCAGCACAGAGGGCACAGGTTCCTTGCCTAAAGGTGCACCTCATGCAGCCGACAAACTGGTTAAAAAGGTAAACCTTTTTTAGTCTCCATCCCTTCCACCGGTCCTGAACTCCTTTGCCCCAACCGCTCTCCCACAAGGCAGTTCTGGGCTCCACCGCCGCCAAGCTCCGACTGCCCGGGACCTGACGTTTGTTCTTGTTTTCTCCTGTCTTCCCTAATGGGTACAGCACTACTAAGCAAAGAGGAATGCAAAGAACAAGGGAGTTCAAAGCAATCGAGTCTACATTCATTGAGAATGTCTGGATCCTTGCCCGCCCAGAACCTGGAGCATTTACATAGTTTCAGAAAGTTTAACCCTTTTTCATTAAACCCAGCAATGTTCTTCCCAGCGCGGAGCGCCGTGCTTCTCTTATCAGTGACTAAACACATCGGAAGGCGTCCTGCACAAATCCATCTCCAGGCTCTCACCGTTCCGCGTTTTATTTCCCAGTTTCTCTCTGTGGGACAGGAACCTAAGACCTCGAGTTCTCTGTTGTAAGATGCTCGGAGAACTGTGTTGCAGGGGAATGAGGGATCGCTTACAGTAATTCCCAAATGCTTCGGCCAAAGTTCTCGCTTACACGACGGAGCTGAGCTGGGTTTAAAAGAGCTTACTCTTTTTTTTTTTTTTTTCTGCTGCAAATTTGTCTGCTCAAGTGTAAACTCACTTCTGACTCTGCAGAATCAGAGAAGAAACACGTTCAGAAATGATTATAACAACAAACTTGTATTTTTTTTCTGATGATTAATTCTGAGCAAACTGTTTAATTTTATTTAGACGATGTTAGTTGGCAGCTCATCACTGGCCTTCAATTTGTAAACAAAATTTATTCACTGAAAGAGGTACAAAATCTACTAATAGAGGAAATTCTTAAAACAGGCTATCAAATAATTTTTGCCTGGACATAAACATTCATTTAGACTATCTCTAAGCTAAATAGCACAGCATTGTGTAGGTCAGATAAGCAGCAAACCTGAGTAGGAACAAGAGTCGATCCGACTTGCCTGTTTAATCGTTAGTGACAGTAGGAATGCTAAAATAAAGATTGACCCTTTCAAAACTGCCTACTCTTTAGTAATCTTCCATCAACTGCTGCTTGACAGAAGACTGTAGGACTGGGCCCGTCATTAGCACAAAAACATGGAGATGGGATTGGATTTGTTTACCTGCAGTTCAGACCTAACTGCATCCTTTAAAAAGAAAAATAAAAAAATTAAAGACATTCAGAGCTGCTTCTGAAAATGTGTAAGTATACACAGAGCCTTACTCGGTGATACCGCCCTAATTAAGCTGCCAAAGCGTCTGCCAGAGCAGGCCCTTTATAAATGTACATATATAAAACAAAGCAAAACAAAAAAAACAATTTTGAAATTATCTGTTTATCATTAATTTAATCAGATGGAGGTAAAGCGTGTAATTAAAGTATGCAAGTCTCAGAAACATTTCAGTTACTACAGCCATGCAATTTACATAAATGTCTGAAAGTTACGGGCGTATGTGCTCCGCCAGATGCTGCCTAGCCCCGCGTTCCCGCTGGTCTTCTAGGAGAATTACAGCTGAAATAAGGTGCGGACAGCACATTTCTAAAGCTGTTACAGAGCAGTCTGCACCAAACTCGTCGTTTCCGAGGGTCACAACCGCAGTCTGAAGCCTTGCTGAGATAAAACAGGGTTATGTGAGGGGCATCGCACAAACCCCAAATGAGACCTGTTTGCTAAAACACCTGTTTCCAGGCTGGAATGGAAAAAAGAAATGCTGGCGATGAGTCCTGGGGAAAGGACGCTGAAGTTAACACACTGTATGAACTGAATACATACTAGTGGTGGATGGAAATCAGTCTGCACTACTTTAAGGGCTGCACTGACGGAGCAGGCGGACCCACATTAGGAATAAGGGGCACCAGGCGGCTACAGGCTGCTAACCAGCCGATTCGTGCAGGGAAATGCTGCGCTGCGCTCCTCCGGGCTCCGTGACTGGCCTTCTGCACCCAGACCCTGCAACAGCCTCCTTGCACGGGCTGGGAGGCGTGCGAGGCTGCCCAGAGAAATGCTATTTATGTTTTTTTGCCCTGGAAAAAGAGCCATGTCTGTAAATGACAGGGGGTGGACGTGGGGAGGGCAACATTTCTCCAGACCCGGAGATCCTCTCCGTGCAAACCGGGACCACAGGGCAGCAGAAGGGTGGAAAGGTTTTGGTGGTGTTTTTTTCCATTTTTTTTTTTTTTTTTTGGTAGGCTGTACTTTTCCCACACGGTGTGAAACCTCTGTGGCTGTGCAGAAGGACGGCGTCCCTCCTTCCTTCTCCTCCTCCTGTGGTGAAACCTGAGGGAACCCAGCTCGCTGGCCTGCCCCTGCAGCAGAATCGCTCTGTGCCGAAACCACACCTCAAAACCAGTGCGCTGACAGAAACTCGCCTTGTCCGAGAGGGGAAAAAATAATCATAAAAAGAGTAAGAAGGGGTGAGACAGCAACACCATGCCTCAATGTTTTCCTCTCCCCTTTTTGCTTCCTTCCACTTTTTTCCTCTCCCCTTCTTCCAGCCACTTTTATCACAGCACTTTTCTCAGCACACGGCAGCGATGCGTACGGTAACAGTAAGATTTATTCACGGCAGGTTTCGAGCACGAGTTGCCTCCGGGACAAAAAACAATATCGATAATAGTAATAAATTTGAAGTGATCGGCTTAAAGCCCCGCTTTCGAAGACGAGAGGTGGGCAAGGCGGTTATACCCAGGCGCGGAGGGCTGTGAATGACATTAAAACCCGAGAGGGGCCCTGGCTGAAGGGCACTTGTTGAGGCGCCCCGTGCCGGGCCGGGCCGGGCCGCGCCGTGCCGCGGGGAGGAGCCCGCCGCCATCCCGCGGGCCCTGAGGGCCGGCCCCTTCCCCGCGCCGGGTGGGGTGCGGGGGGCGGAGTGGGGGAGACAGGGGCGGAGAGGGGGGGATAGGGGCGGGCGTGTGCCGCCCGATAGACACCCGCGGCCAGGTACGGGCGGAGGCACTGAGGGCCACGCTGGGCTGGGGCTGCTGGGCAGCGAGAGCCGAGCAGGAGCCGGAGCCGCCCAGAGCCCAGCACCGCTGGGTCCGTGCCGCCGCCGCCTCGCCTCATGGCCACCCGGGTGCTGAGCATGAGCGCCCGCCTGGGCGCCGTGCAGCAGCCCGAGGAGCCGGTGTTCGCGCAGCTCAAGCCCGTGCTGGGGGCCAGGGAGGCGCCCATCTTCCCCGGGGAGGACATGAAGCAGCAGCAGCAGCCGCCCCCTCAGCAGCAGCAGCACCCGGGGGGCGGCGGGGGCGGCGGCGCGACCCTGCCGGCGGAGGAGATGGTGCAGGTAGGCGAAGAGGGCTGAGGAGGAGGAGAGGAGAGAGAGAGAGAGAAGGAGAGGAGAGGAGAGGGTGCCGTCCGGGGGTGCCGTCCGTCGGACGGGTCGGGGGGAGCCGGCAGTGTTGGGAGCCGCCGGTGCTGCGCCGGGTGGGGTCGCGTTGGGGTGGGGGGCAGGCACCGGGGGGCTCCGTGCCCGCCCCAGAACCCGACGGGGAGCGGGTCGGCTGCTGGGGGGGCCGCAGGCTGGGGGCTCGGCTTCAAAGCGAGCTGCCCCCGGCTTGTAAACAGGGGGGGGGGGGGGGGGGGGGGGGAACAACCCAAAAACTAAAAAAAATAAAAAAGCTGCCTGGCGTGTTAGGGCAGCCCCGGATCAAAGCGCCGGGCCGGTGTGTTTGTTTTGTTTTCTGGTGGTCTGCCTTTGAAGGAAGGGCTCGAAAGCCGCTCTGGGGCAGGGGTTGCTGCCTGGCAGCTGCTTTCTCTTTTCGGGTGCTAAACGGATCTGGAATGAGCGCCGTCTTCTTGACAGGGCGAGGGGGAATGTAGCATTTGCCCACTGGAGAGTGCACGATAAATGTTTTGCCGATGACTGTACCAGGCATGCATCAGGCGCTCGCCACCCACGGATTCCCTCGCACCACTACACCAAGGGAGCGATCCCTAGTAATTAAAGAGCTCTCCCGGCACCGAGGCATGAATAGGGACGTGTTGAGCACGCTGTTAACCAATTACATGCCGTGCAGATTTATTTTTTTGATTTTTAACGTAGTCCCCGGGACGCTTCGCACGAGGGGTACGCTGGCGTAGTCAGCCCGCCTTCCTTTTATTCGGTGTTATTTATATCTTTACGCTCCGTGTTCCTCATCAAACGCCCTTCTTCCAAGCACGAGAAATCCTGGAAGCGCAGGAATCGAATGCGTATAAACATCGTTTGAAGCGCTCGGGTAGCCAGCCGAGGATGTGGCTTTTTAAAGTTTGCATTTCAAAGCGGCGCAGGCGAAGCAGATCGGCAGCAGCCTTGTTAAACAGTGAATTCCCGAGCGCCAGATCTGTAGATTAGACACGGAGCCTGTCATTCCTCTGTGTAGTGCTGTCTTGTAGACATAAAAGATGAAAAGTTTGTCGTACGCCCAGGCATCGGATCAGTCTCAGTGCTTGCTCTGCGTGCCGGCACTTTACCTTCCCGGTCTTGATGATGTTGATTAACCTCCCGGTTATAAAAGGCAGCTTTTTATTTAAAACTTCCTCCGTATTTAACTCGGGGTTGGCTAAGGAGCATTGTTTTTTATTTTTGAAGTCTCACATGACGTGTGTGCCATCTTGTTTCTCAGTGGGTAACAAGTCATGGGGGTTATCCTACATTTTCTTTTTGCAGACGAGATGTGAAATGGAGAAATACCTGGCGCCTCAGCTTCCACCCGTCCCAGTCATCCCCGAACATAAAAAGTACAGACGAGACAGTGCCTCAGTTGTAGACCAGTTCTTCACTGACAGTGAAGGGTTGCCTTACAGCATCAACATGAACGTCTTCCTCCCTGACATTAGTCACCTGAGAACTGGCCTGTACAAATCCCAGCGACCCTGCGTAACCCACATCAAGACCGAACCCGTCACCATCTTCAGCCACCAGAGTGAAACTACTGCCCCAGCCCCTGCCCCTACTCAGGCCCTTCCCGAGTTTACCAGCATCTTCAGCTCTCACCAAACTCCCGACGTGAACAACATTTTCATCAAGCAGGAGCTTCCAACTCCAGACGTTCATCTCTCCGTCACGCCCCAGCAAGGCCAGTTGTATCAGCTCTTGAGCTCGCCGGATCTAGATATGCCCACCACGACTCCTCAGGCAGCCGTCATGGACTCCCTTAGCAATGTTTCCATGCCGTCAGCCATGGCAGGCCTTAACACCCTTTCCTCGGCGGTTCCACAGACTGCAATGAAACAGTTCCAGGGTATTCCCCCCTGCACCTACTCCATGCCAAACCAGTTTCTTCAGCAGCAGGCCACTTACTTCCCCCCTTCGCCCCCAAGCTCAGAGCCTGGGAGTCCAGACAGACAAGCAGAGATGCTACAGAATTTAACCCCTCCTCCGTCATATGCCGCAACTATAGCTTCCAAGCTGGCAATTCACAACCCGAATTTGCCAGCAACTCTGCCAATAACTCCCCAGAACATCCAGCCAGTCAGATACAACAGAAGAAGTAACCCAGATTTGGAGAAAAGACGCATTCACTACTGTGACTATCCTGGTAAGCAATGTGTTCCAGAAAATTGAGCTCTTGTGATAAGAAAATGTGATTAATCAGTCTTTTCTTTCAGCTGTAGTATGCTTAGAGAAACAAATAATTTCTCATTAAAATATATTTTTTTCTTCAGCATCTTATTTTGCGCGGTGTGTATTTACATTCTTTAAATAATGCACATCATTTTCTTTGTGTCATTTGTTACCCTCTTAAACTCCTGAGCTCACTTTCCTGTGTTATAAAAGTTGTATTCCATTAAAAAGAAACAAACAAAAAAAAAAAACCACTTCTCTAATTAAAGTCAGCGTGGCTGTCCAGCTCATGCTCTTGGCTCTCCGGCTCCTGTGATGGAGCAGAAGCTCAGCTTGAATCTGACGCTGAAAGACTCGCTTCAGTTCCTGGCAGCCGAGGCTATGGCTGTATCTCCCCTGGTACAAATAGGGAGTTCAGCTGCCTAGATAAATCCATTAAAGCTACCTTTGAAAATTGTCTACAGATAAATTCCCTTCGAGCCTATCCTTCTATTATATTGCACTGGAAGAGGAATCTGACTCTACAACCCTTTCCTTCGAGTAATACGTGGTGCCAGATACAGGACGCTGACGCTGCTCTGCGCACACCTAGAAATTGCAGCTCTTGGTTCTCTCTCCCTTTACAAATACTACTCACAGTGGTGTATTGCCTGATCGGTGTGCAGCATGATAACTGCATAATGGAAAAGTGATGTAGAGTCCTGGGTAACAACAACACAGAGTGGCTTGAGTAAATTCTTTAGGAAATTTAAGAAAAAAAAGTCTGTCTCTGAGTTGTTAATTTATGTAGCAGGTGTTACTATACGTAGATTGTTCTACACTACATTAGAAGGTATTAAGTCTACCAGAAACATATTTTTTTTTTTTCTATGTAAGGCAATGTCTCCTAGGAGCTTTCTATATTAAATTATACTTCTAAATGATTATGGTGCCAGAAGGTAATAAACTTAAATGTTTCCAGATAGTACCTCAGCACTGCATGAGGAAGTTTAAACGTAATGTGGAGCGTTCCTATTCTCCCTACTGAAACATTTCTTTTCCATCTTATTTTATTTTGTTTTAGGCTGCACGAAAGTTTATACAAAGTCTTCTCACTTAAAAGCGCACCTGAGAACTCACACGGGTATGTACTCGCTCTCTCGCTGTGTCTTGCTCATTAATGGGTTATACATCTTTTGTAAAGGCAGAAGCGTTTGATCTGCCATCTTCTCCCTGTTTTCTGTAAAGTGGTATGAGATCAGGCTGGCAGTTAAGAAAAGTTTCAGGTTTGGTCAGTAAGAATTCTTTTTGTTCTTAATGCAGTTTTGTTGAACCTTTTACAATACGAAACTCAAATCAGTTAAGAATAAAACAGATGGAAATACTGCTTTTCAAAAAATAGGACTTGTTTCCTGTGAATAATGAATTCAGCATAGTAATGCTCTAATTTTAAAGATTTATCTAAATAAATAGAATTTTCTATTCTGAGCTTTATCTTTGACCTGTTAGAATTACTTAATTTTTTTCAGAAAGGTCATGAAAATTCGCCAGGTAGTTCCATTTAAATAGTCCTTAGCATTAAGTGTTTTTTTTTTTTTTTTAAGACAAATCATTCTACATTAAAAAGCACAGAGACTTCATTTCAGTTTTTTGTTGGTGAAAGACATTAAAATGGAGGAAATGAAAATGAAAACTGTGTGTAACATTTGTGTTTGTACCTTGATCAAGTTCTGCCTGCAGCTACAGACAGTCCCAGTTCGTGGGCCTGCACCGAGCCAAGCTCTGGACAAAGCTTTGCTTATCCACGCACACACAAGCCATGCCTTCAAAGGACAGTTATTTGAAGGCAAAACTTCACAGGGTCTGCTCTTGAGAGTGGACTCCTGTAGACAGAAGGCATGACGAGAAAGGGAGGTAGGGGGAGAAATACCTAGCTTCCCAACAGCACGTTTGAAGCTATTAGGACAGTTCTTTGCTGGGATCTTAATACAAAACTGGTCATGCTAAATCTTTACAGTAAAAAGACAATTGCTTTTTTTTTTGTTTTTCTCCGTAGAAATAAAATGAGAGGGCTACTGCTCTTGTTTTTAAAATGGAGTGTGAATGCAAGCTCTTATGTGTAAACATCAATCCAAAGCAAAACAGGAGTCACAGTTCAAGCAATTCGCTTAGTGAAGCAGGCTGTCAACACTGTGGTTGTGCCGTTCAAGTAATGGGATTTCACCTAAGTTTAACCCAAAAGTCAACAGAACAGAACACGAGCTATGATCTAACAAAATATTTCAGTATCTCTGGAAACAAGGCTGTGTATTCAGCAGCTGCTCTGAATGTATTGTTAGATTATTGTAGAGAAATTGAGCATCTCCAGGCTAAATGTTACTATGGAAAATTTGTTTTGATAAATCAAAGAGTTATCTGTGGTGCAATCACAGTAAAAAGTTAAAAGCAACTGTACAAGGATTATTGCTGAACTGTAGTAATAGACTAAACAAGAACACACATTTTGATACATATAAATTCACTCATTGCCAGCTAGCTTAATAAAGATATTTTGTGAGGCTATAAACGTGAATAATGCCAGAGAGTGCAATACTACTACTCTTTGATAAATAATCTGTAAGTGTGTGTCCGTGCACTTACGCATTTCAGCCAGCAATTGAATCTTGGTTTTAAATATGTCACTTGCTTTATACAATAACTAGGTAGAAGATAAAAATGAAGTTCTACTCTAAAAATGAGCATTACTTAGGCTTCGTTTGAAATGTACACTTTCCCTTTTTAAAATAAATCTGTATTTTTTGTACTTTCAGTAATGACTAGGTTTTAAAAGCTAATGTTTGTGTGCATAGAAGTATGTGTACATCATTAATATACATTGCTTAGGGTCACTAATGTTTATTGTTACCTTCACTTTTTTTTTTTAACCTATAGATGTTTGACCTTAGAAATGTGGATTAATGTGCAAAGGTCAGAGAAGCTGATGTATTCATGAAAACAAGAATGTTGTTTTAGATAAAAATCTAGTGAATTTAGGCAAGCCTGGAATACAAAGGGTCTTCTGGGGAGGTGAATGAAGGGATAAACTGTCTAAAGTGTTAACATGCAAGAATGCGAGTCCATATCCTGTTACCTGCATTATTTCAGAGTTTGGATTAGTTTAACTCTCTTGAATATTCATTTAATACTTGAAGATTTCCAGTACAGATTCTAATCTCTCTCATAACATTCGTCTGAAATGTGTCGATTAACGAGCAGGATCTCTGATGCACCCGAAACCACGTAAATCAATTAACTGAACGTTAACTAACGAGAGTGGACGCAATCTCAGGGCAACTGAGTTACGCTGGGGGCCCAGCTCCCTCAGGATTTCAGGGGAATCTCCCTACTGACCTCAGAGGAGAGGGACTTGATACCGAGGACTGAATTTGAGGGTGTGTTTCTGTGTGCATACAGTCCATTTTCTGTGCACCCCATCCCCCAGAACTATGAGTTCATACGGTGTTTATTGAGCTTTGATTTTAATTTATTATTTTTAAGACTTGTGAAGCTTTTACCTTCAAAGTCTGAAGTAATTGTCACGTAATCCATTTTAATAAAGTTGTGTGTGATATTCTTTCAAATCCCTTCAGGGATAGCAGACCTGTTTATCTGGCTAAACCCGTTCTTTAGTAATCATGGACCACTGAAGTTGTTTTCTCCTTATTCTTAGTTTCTTAACAATACCTTTTAAAATTGGCTGCAGTCTCTCTCTCATCCCAACCAGTCCCCGCCCTTCTCAGCAATCTGTCATCTTAAAATAAAAGAGCCTGCAGCAAAGTTTGTCTGCCATTAAAAGTCAAGACAGACCTTATGGTTTTCCTTTTGTATTGGAAAATCTCAGCCTTTTCACAGTATTTATTTAGCAGTCTTTCTGTTCTGAATGGCTTTCACTGAGTCTAATAGATGTTCTTTGAGAACAAACTTAAGGAAAATGTTATTTTTGGTAGGTGGAATGCAGGCTATAGTCTTTCTTAGAATTCAAATATGAACATGTCAGACTTCTGTGTTTAAATAAAACTGGAGGAAGCGCACAAGAGGAAAATCCTGTACTTTTTTTCTTAGGTGTTTACCTTGCAGTGAGTCAGATGGTATAAACTGGTATAGTTCTTATCTAATTAAATTACACTGGACTCTGTATTCACGCTTTCGCTGTTGATTTGGAATCCAATATTCACGTAAACAACTAAGCAAGGTTAATGTTCCAGTTGCTGAAGCAGGCATACATTTTTTTTCCTTCCTTTAGATAATGCTTTAGCATTTGTAAATTGCAAAGTAAATTTTGGTTGTTGGTAAACTGGTAACCCAAAACATGGAACATAAGCAAATATTCAGCTGCTGCAAAGATAACGCAACATAGTGCGTCCATCTCTGTGCAGTTCTGGAGCAGATGTCCAGTTTGAATAGCTTAAATACTTCAGCGTGCTATCTTAACTCGGTATTAGTTATTCCTGAAATGGGCAGAGTGATATTCAGTGTGCTGAAGTACCTGTTGGAGCATCTGTCAAAATAGATTGGATTTTTTTTTTTTGACATCTTGAAGCAGGGATTTTCTTCTAAAATGGTTTTACCTGTTAGTCATGGAACGAGTTTAGTTTCATAACTTGTATTGTGCAACTAGTGTGTATAATGTGGGGGGGTGTTAGGCATTTATTGCAGGCTGTCCAGCATGAAAACTACCTTAGGGCACGGGCATAACAGCTCTGTGTCCAACTAGAAAAACGTGCCAAATGTCAGTGCAAAGCAGTTCACTGCCTGTTGCACATAAACATCATTAGATATCTTCTGTGATGTCTGAGTAGACACACATATATATATATCAAACTATCCTTTAGAAACAGCGGTCCTGTAACTTTGCCTGTTGCATTTCTTTATGTGTAAAAATTTGGGATTCTTGAAGTTGAGCCTTTGATATGCAGGCACCTGGAATGCCCTACTTGTACCCTACCTGTGATACTCCAGCAGAGCTGCTGGCTCTAGGGTGCTTTTTATTATTTCTGTGAACAGCTGCGCTCTTGAGAATTGTGTATGTTTTTTAGAGGAAAATCTGTCATTGTTTTGAACACATCAAGGCGCACACATCGAGGACATTTTCCAGCTGCATGTTGGTTTTCCGTATACAGAGTCTTTGTACAGGCATGTTCTCTGATCACATGGTGGGTTTGCCATTAATAGTTTCTAACATTAACTGCAGAACTATTTCATCTCTATCTATAGATCTAGTTTGTATTTGGTGATGGGAAGTGGAAGCCGAGAGAACTCCAGAGAAATGGCATTTCTCTAAATGAGGTGCACTCGAAATACTTCCACTGTCCCTAGTTACTTCGAATGTTACATAGGCATGGGACAGCTGCTATCTTGTGCAGTTCCTCAAGGTGTTAAACGTTTCATTTTAATTTAGATCTCTGCCTCAATCGATCCAGAATTAGCCTGTGATGGTACACCAGAATTAGAACCAGTTGTGTGCAGTAGACCTCAGCAGTCCTCAGGACTTTGTGCTCTGAATTTGCCATAGCTGTACATGTATGCGTGTTAATGGTGGCACCGTATGGCATTGCCAGGCATTCAGGATGCCTGTTCTTTGGAAGGAGAGACGAGCAGTATTGGACTCCTACTGGAAATAAAGCACCTCACAAAACCACGTATTGACTCAAATCATCCTGAGAATTAAACGAAGGATTTCGTTTGGGTTGTACGAGTGGAAAACTGAAGCTCCACAAGGCTCTGCCTCGCTCATGGTAGCGGCTTTCTGTGTCTGTAGCAACACTTTATCTTGGAAAAATCTTTTGGATCATGAAAATAACCATTAAGTAATATTTCCATGCAGATTCTGTTTCTTTAAACCGTTGAATGAGTCAGTTGTACAGATTATGCTTTAAGGAGATGTCAGTAAATGCCGTCATTGGTAGAGAGAATAAGGAAAAATGGAGGAGAGTTAAATAAAATTGTTGACAAAGTGCATTAAAGTGCAGTGTTGCTAGACACTACTGGAGAATATGTTGGTATCTTTTATTTATGAATTCTGCTAAATCCATTAGTTGCCTGTGTGAGAAATGGAAGTACATTATTTTCCTCTGCAAACCACAGTTTAAGGGAAAATAATGCATTTTTCAAACACTTTGTGGATGATTGCAGACCTTTGGATTAATTGATTCAGTTCTTTATCTGTAGTCATAACCTAAACGAGACATGTTTGAATGCGTTGCTCTTTTCTGGGTGAAGTCTTAGAAATATAAGGCTAAGTTTTAATTAAATATTACCGGTCATTCACGTCAGTGTCTGGCACTCAATTTTTAGGATGCAGGGATGAAATTCCAAGGTGTCAGGTGAGTGATACTCCTGCTAGACTTGAGATACTTAAAAGAAAAGCCTAGCATTTTCCTTTTGATTAAAAGCCTAGAAAGTCTCTCTGAGCATGAAAGCTTAAAGCAAAAACAACAAAAAAACAGTGTTGTTTCTGTCAATTGCTCCCTGAGAGGATTAAACTTCAGTTCCAGGATATTTGATTCCTGATAAGGAAACTGTTGACCTAAGAGACCGGATTTAAATATAGTTCATTTTGAGACCGCCCTACATACACTAATATAGTCCCAAGATTCACAGCAATTGCCAGTGATTAAAACTTTCCATTATTTGATTAGACATTCCTTATTGTAATTAATTTCTGAGCTTGACTTGGACAATTGATCCCTGGTTCCACAGAAAGTGTTGCGAGTGGTGTTGTTTGTTGTTTGTTAGATGACCTGCACCTCCCATCGGTGAAAGATTAGAAACATGTAAGTAATGTCCTAGTTTAGTCTGAGTATCTTGGTAGCAGCATTCCTGTCCTGTCAGGCTGCATTATTTATATTCGGTGATCTCTAACAACTCTGATTAAGGACATATTAAAACCTTTGATTTTGGCAAGTGTACAGCGCTTCGCTTTGAATTAAAATAGCTTTAATGTATTGCTTTCAGTTTTTTTTGTGTGTGCATACAGTAGATGGAAATCTGGAAGTCTACAGTACATGTTTAATGAATTCCATTTTAAGAGCACCTCTTATCTGACTACACAAGAGCCAGTGTTATTGGTATGAGAGCTAAAGAGCTGTTCTTGCACCACAGGCGTGGATGAGGAAATGTGTTCTTCAGCACAGAACTTGTAGACACGGCCATGCACCCCAGATGGCATGGATTTCTTATAAACCTACTTAGAAAAAATTCCTTTCCTCTTTGTTTGCATATCTCCTTGTGGAGAGACCACCTCTGTTAAGACAGAATGTTATGCCAGAAAGAAAATAAACCGTTTCACAGGCCCGTCAAGATTCCCCAGTAATCCTTGAACTGCGTAAGACAACACTTAGCAAAACAAGAGTGCTTCGGGCGTTGGTGGGAGCTCTGAGAAAGATACTGCCCTTACATAGCTGTAGTCAGAAATGGAATGATGCATAAGGTTTTTTGACTGTCCTGTGTGCTTACCAAACAGTTACCTTTTCTCCTGTTCATGCTTTTGTTGGAAAGATCAAATGCTACTTGATTTATCAGCGATGGGGCTTACCAAAGGGAACTCTGTTACGGGATTCCTTAAAATCCTGTTTTGTTGTGAAATAGTACTTAATGGTCACCTATTAGCCCTTACTGTAGTAGGCACAGGCTTTTATCACATTTTTAAATGTGCAGCATATGTTATGCATTCATATCACTGGGGGACTGGATGTTTCAAGGACTACATTTATTTCATCACTCACAAAATAAGCTGGATTTCCTTCAACCTCTTTGTGTGCCGTCAGCCTTCTAATCCCTCTCCGTCTTGGACAACACAGAGAATTTCGATGCACTAAAGAGCTTTTAAGCAGCTGAGGGATTTTTTTTTTTTTATTTCATCTTTCTGTTCTTTCTCTGGAAAAAAAAAGCCTTAAATGAAGGTAAAAATCTGCTTTTAACAACGACTACAATGCATAGTCAATGACAGAAGGAAGGTCCATCTTTAGGTGAACTTTCAGAGCTAAAAACTTCGAATGAGAGCAGAAGGGTACCCAAGCAACTGTTTTTGATTCCAGTCAGCTGTAAGAGACAAGAGTTTAAAACTGGGATGCCGTAACCTAGAGGAGAGCTATTTCAGGCAAGCTAAAACAGAGGGAAAACACTACATTTGTTCCTAGTTCTTCTGAGAATTTGATTGTAATATGTCAGGGAACTATAAGAAAACTGATTCTGAGATGTGAAAAAATTTAAAAGCAAATGTGTCAGAAAACTTGGGGGCCAGATAAATCTCTCATAGCCTGTTTTAAAACCAGACACGATATAGGTACCTACAGGTACAATCACTACGGTGCAGAAACTTCTGCTTTTCCTCCCACCTTCTTATCACACCTGGTCGCACGTGTTTCAAGGCTAGCGCTTGGCACCATGGAAGTAATTTGAGTGGAGCAGAGTGTTTTGTGGTACCGATGGGTTTGAGTCTTGCCCTAAAGCTAGGCCAGCCGCTGTTTGGGCTGGGATTACGTGTTGTCTGGGCTTTCTGGGGCTGGCTTTCTGCTATTGGACACGTCCGTCTTCTCACTCCTGAGGAGGCAGATGCCAGACAGCGATATGGCACGGAGAGAGCCGAAACGTGTTGTCTTTGTCAGTGACTCATGAAGGCGATGTGTGCCTCCTCACAGAACTTCAAAGGGGTCTCTTCCCCACCCCCTTCTCCACCACCAGGTGAAAACGCTTTCCTACAGAACAAGAACGGGCATTTCGTCTTCTAGCAAGCTTACTCACGTCGACTGTGTCTTCTGTTCTCTGTCATGTCCAGCAGCAGCCTTGAAATGTGGGACCTTGGGTGAAATTGTCCCTTTTTAAGTCGCTGGAGTCATCATGCCTGCTCTGTCAGATGTGTGGAGGCTGCTGGCACTCCCTTGCATTTCCATTTGACAGAGGCCTGTATACTTCGCCCGTAGTTGCAAACACTTAGGTGGGTCTCAAACGCTCTTTAAAGCATGTAGCATTAGGTAGCTTGCACATGATAAACACAAGTAACATAAAAATGACGGAAAACTGGGAGAAGGGATCATTTTATACTCTTACGAGCCTGTAATCAGATGTTGTGTTTTTGCAGTTTGAAAGCTGTGCTGCTTTTTCTTTCTCAAAGAAGCTCATAGCTCTGACAGAAAATAAGAGACATTGCAGGTTTTGGTGGGTGTAATACCTGTATTTGGGTTTCTGCATACCAGTGCAGTTGACTTAACTTTAGGTTTGAAAATCTGGCCCGTAATGTTTGCAGCTTTATATTTAAGGAAAGCAATTCTAGTAGTGAATTACAAAAATAAAGTCGCACAAGTCTTTTCTTGGGTGAGGTGAGGAAGCTTACTTTTTTGTTCATGGAGAAATTCATCGCTAGTGGAGGTTTTCAGTGACTCTTTTCCAAACAGCATCTTAAATAGAAACATTTTCTAGAACAAGGTCAACGTGGTAAAGAGAGTTTTCTGAATGACCATACTCCACCCCGTGGGTGGCACTGTACCTTACCCGCGTGAGTATGGGAATAACCGTCACTGCCAGTAGATAGAATTAATATTAGGAAAGTACTTGGTGTATTTTTAAACTACTGTGTCGCATGAAGATAAATTAAAAGGAGAAGAGCCAGCACTGTGACTCACCGGTCCAGATAATGCTTTTGAGGTATCAGCGTGAATCCCAAACCTTGGGATCTACCTTGGGGTTGTTTGTGTGTCGAAGTGGCCAGTATAGTCAGCATGTTTTATGTAGATATCCAGACATCTTTTTGACATCTTGCAATCCTAAAGCATTGTGTGTGTGTATGTGTACATATATATATATGTATATATATATTTGGCAGACAAACACATTGCAAGAAAAATAGTCTTCTTTCAGGTTAAACTCCCTTATCTCTTGTTAGGTGCTTTCTGTAAAAGACCTTCCAAACTAAACATTAGTACTTAAAATTTCTATGCTCGAGTACAAGCCTGGTTCTCATGCTCTACAAATTTATTTTTAAAACTGTAGAATGGATGCCTATTAACAGTTCAAGAACTTAAAATACATTTTGGGATGCATAAGCCTAGCAAAATATTTTAAATCAGTGATACTGGAAGGAGGTTATGCAAAAATCCAATTAAACTTATGAAATCCCTATCCTGTTGAAGTATAATTTAAAGGAAAGCAGTTCTGTTTCCCAGAAGTGCTGTGTATAATATTTCTGGCTTGGGAAGAAAGGGCTGGAGTGTGCTATTTGGCTGGAAATCGGTACCAGCTTCCTCCATGGTGTTTTAGTTGAACAGTGTTGACATTCTAACAAATCCCGTGGAAGCTCCCCTGAAGTGGAGGAGTTAGCTGTTTTCTTGCTTTTACAGTGAAATATCTGTTTGATACAGTGATCATGTTCCAGTAACTGAGCTATACTGCGTTCGTATTTGATGACCAATGGCATTCTTGGTTTAACACCCTATAGAAGTCCTAAATTGCTGGAGGAAAACCAAATATTTCTGAAACTTTGCAGCTACTGTATTTCACACAATCATTAAAGTAAACAAATCTTACATTACTATGTAGCCAATGAAAATACTGGATAAAAGGTTCAGTGTCCCTTGTTGTGTATACCTGTGTTATTTGTTTGTTGTTGTTTTTTTAAAATAAATCCTCAAGCCCGGATTGCTCAGTGCTTTAAAGTCAGTGTAGCAAAGCAGTAGGATCACTTCAGAAAATGTAACGTGAGGCTTTTTTTTTTTTTTTTCCCTTGCCACAAGAACTTAAACCAAATTCTTATTTCTGCTAAACGACAAAAAGCATGTGTATAGACCAGGAGAGAGAAAATGCTACCAGCTAGTTGTTCTTTAAAGGAGTGAAAATAATCTCCACCTTCTTTTTCTTGCTCCCCTTCCTCCTTGCCCAAAAGGAAAACATTTGAAATTGATTCAGTTCTTAAATAGAACTTTCCAACGGAAACTAGCATTACAAACATAGATATTCAGTATTTTACCCCTAGGATTTATTCAAAATAATCTGGGCCTCTATATTGGCGCTAAAAATACATTTTCCAGTTCTCACTGGTAGCCAAAGCAGGGGTTAAAAGCAGCATTCTGGCTTTAATTTCCAGTACATAAAAGTAACACTGTTAAAACAATCTGTGCGAGGCACCAGCTTGTTCCCCTCCCTGCATCCCCTGAACACTGTTCAGTTCAGCTCAGGTCTGCAGAAGGCAGCAGGGCTTTTCTGCACGTGCCGCTGCCCCACCACCTGGCTTTTCCCCTGAGCTTCCAGGAGCTCTTCGTGGCCGTGGCAGCGTTACAAGGTGAGGTGACTGCTGTGGTGAGGTAAGCTGAGCAGGTTTCTAGATATATCCCGGGGAACCTGGGTCCCCTGGAGTTTGGTGGGGGTCTTGCCATTGAATTCATCGTCGACTGGGAGCCTGTCGTGTCCAGCAAGCCACACCGTTCACCGCAGTCCTGGCTTCTGGTGGTTCGTATGCCAGGAGTCTTCGCACCACTTGTGTTGTCACAAATGAGTCAGAATGGGAGGTCAGAGGTTTTGTTTGGTTTTAGAGTCAGGTACTACCTGTACAGGACAATTCTGAGACTGCTTATTCAGTGCAACACAGTGCAGCACTCTGTGCGTTTCTACATGCTTCACACCTCCTCAACACCAAGCTTAGAAACCATGGGTTTAGTCTCCTGGTCTCCGTTTCATCCATTTTATTCCAGGCAGTCCTGGTCTGTTGCATGATAAGTGCCATCTTCCTGTCTTCTTGAACCATTGCTCTCATTGCCAATTCTGAAAATTGGTAAACACTTCGGGAGCATACAGAGACCCATCTGTTGATATGCTCTCTCTGGGCAGTTAGAGTTCGGGGGGGGGGGGCGGTGGGATCACAAGCCTGGGCAGTTACAACTGACAATTATGGCAGTTTTAAGTGAAAGTATTTATTAAAGATTGTCCAGAAGCTCTTACAGAGTCATCTTAATGAGACTACCCTGGATTTAGGTTAAAAAAGAATAATTCTAAACCAGATAGAAACATTTGATTAGGAGAGCTTAAAGCCAATATGGAGGAAGAGGGGAAAGAAAGGAGAAAAGGAAATACACTGGTTTTGGGTTAAGGTGCTTCAAATGCAAAATTAACACTTTGGTGCAACTCCTGTGTGTTTTAACACACACACAAAAAAAAACATTCACAGAAGATCGCTCTAGCATTATTCCTGTGGATCAGCAGTGTAGACTTTTACAGACCTCCATGTGAATTATAGCAAGACCCAATTTAAATAAGGGAAGGATGACATATATACTGCAAAAGACCCTGCACCGAATAGAGACCTTTTCTGTCACTCTGCCATGAAGACCAAATGCATTATCTCAGCTGACTTCTCTAATGTTAGAAAAGCTTTATGCACTGTGTTTGAATGAGATGTGTATTTTAACCCGCAGTCTACGCTGCATGGAACAAATACAAATATCCTATACTCCAGTCTTTGGTTGGTATCAGGCAGGGTAAATTCAACCATGACAGAAATTTATAAGAAATTGTGGTCTGATTTACCATCCATCAAATAATTTTGAACTCTGGGAGGTGATTTCAGGCCCCAGATTTGGTGTTTTCTTAAGGTTTGATATTGTTTCTTTGTGATTTCAATAAATCATGGTTGCCGTTTGTGCAAAGAGGAGGCTGTTTGTTTGTTTGGTTAGTTTTTCTTTTAGAGGTCTCGTTCTAGTTGTGATCATTCTGCAAGTATGAAGGTACTTCCCCATGGTGAGCAAACAGATGACTTTACAGCTATTAGTAGATGGAAAGTTACTTAGTTGATCAGAAGAAGCAGTATAAACTCACAGACAAAACCAGTTCCATAATTTCATTTAAATTAAAATTGAGAGACTCTGAAGTGCTGTTCTAAAGTTTCTCAAATGGTGTTTTCTGCAGAACAAACAGTTGAAATGCAGGATAGTGGCTTGTTTTTTTCTGCATGCTAACGTGATGGTAAAACAGGGAATAGTATGAGTCACTCCACAATGCTATAGGATTGCAACTGCGAGGGTAAAGGTCTGAGACCAAATGGAGAGGGAGAAGGTCTGTAAGCCATATTGGAAAGCATTTTTTTGAAAGCCCAGCCTTGGTCTGATTCTGCTTCAGATGAAGCTACTGCCAAGTGCTCGCATAAACTCAGTTTTCTTTCTCTCTTTGCCAAATGGATCAAATGAATATAAAGGATATGGATAGCAATTGACTGTGCGAACTGAAAGGTGTTTTTGTCAACCAGTGTCGACCAATAGCCTATAAATAGGTAATCTTAGGCTCTTTATTTATACGAAGCTTACTTGTATGGTGACATCATGTCCATACCAGCTCCTGAGCAGGTGTATGTCCACATGTAAAGTTCTCTTTTCACATAGAAGTCATCTTGACTTCGTTGCTTCGTGTTTCTTCCATTTCAACAAACAAGTCCATAAATTATAGAGGTGCTTCAAGTACCCTGTTTATAGCTTTAAAATGGATGAATGCAAGTGTTTTTGGTGGTTGAACCAGTGTATTTATGTCTAGCAGGATACTTCAAAGTTGTATTCAGATTTTCTGTAACATAGCAAGATGCCATGCTCCGTCTACATCAGCATAGGCTGGCAGAAACAAGCAAGCACTTGCCATCTCTAAAATACGGCTATTTAAGCACCTGCTTGTAGACATTTAATTCTGAAAACGAGGACTTTAGCCTTTTAGATGCTTTCTTCTATATATAGCTAGCCCAAACCAGAATACCACAAGATTTTATTGCCTCGGACATTTTAGAAAATATTATCCCAGTTGTATTTGTAACACACTGTGCACCTTTGTTCACGCATTGGAAGATCTTAAACAGATCTATACACTGTAAGGAATCTTTATAGAAGTCTTTCTTCCAGTTTCAGACTGGTTTCAGCTTTTCAAAAACCTCAGTTTAACTTAATTTACAGATTTTTAAAAGGTACGAGTGTTCAATCACAAACTAGGCCTGACTGTTATGAGACTTTCCTCTCAACCCCTTCTTATAATGAGATGGATGTGAGGAAGCATATTTCTCATGTAGGGTTTTTTTAAAACCTGTGTTCCTTTCTGTATCGTAGCTGTCTCTGACTTGGATAAGTACTAAGCTTATGTTTGAAAGTTTCTGAAGTGGTGCCATTTTAATGAAGCATTAATCAGAGGTTCAAGTGCAAAATTTGCTGAAACAAACAAGAGGTTGTTAATTTGGGGCCTGCTGAGCATGCCTGTGAATAATTGGGAAGGATCAGTTCCCCCTTTGTTGTTGTTTTTCGTCTTTAAACTGAGCAGCAGTGTCGGTGAGATCTCACGCCGATTTTCTTCGGGAAACGAAGCGACAGCTGACAGTGCTCTGCCTTCTGTCTTTCCAGGTGAAAAACCGTACAAGTGCACGTGGGAAGGCTGCGACTGGAGATTCGCACGCTCAGATGAATTAACGCGCCACTACAGGAAGCACACAGGGGCAAAGCCCTTCCAGTGCGCTGTGTGCAACCGCAGCTTCTCTCGCTCCGATCACCTGGCTCTCCACATGAAGAGGCATCAGAACTGAAAGCTGGACTTGTCGCTGAGGCAGTTCTGTATCTATGCAATTTCCTATTGACTCTCGACATACAACTAAAATGAGTTTAATTTTTGAGTATGGATTATCCATTTAAAAGAAATCTCAAAGGCAACTGGAAATGTATATTTTGTATATTTATGCAGAAAAAGGGAAGACACTGTATCACAATACCGGAGTGTTCAAGTCATTTGTTTGCTCTCATGATGTATATGGCTTTAGTCAGCAGGTTTCATCTCTTTACAAGTATTATGTCTTGACACATGGCAGCATTACAGTTTTTTTTTTCTCTTGTGGTGTTTTGACCAAAGCATTGTCATTGTGACAGTGTTTAGTAAATGAATTAATGAGAGGCTACACATGAATGGACGCAGTGGAAAAGCCATGAATTGTAATCTGTCAGGTTTTTACTGGACATATTTAGTACTTGTGTTTTTTTTTTTAATGTTAAGTCGTTCTGTGGAGATAAAATACGTAGAAAAATTCATAAACAGCCATAGAACAAAACATTTTGTTCTGTATGTTGCATGTTTGCTATGACAAAGATTTTGTAAATATGCAAATCAGCTTTTTAGGTTTAATACAAAATTTTTCTAAGAATTATCTGAAAAAAAGCAGTTGTTTTACATTTGATAACACGGCACATTTACAAAAAAGTTACTTAAATACCTCTCAAAACAATACCAACTTAGCTTCATTTTTCTTAAGAGAAATGAGCAAAATGTTCAGATGTTTTGTACCTGTTAACTCAAATGGTGTGCACTGAATATTCAAAGCAGGATTTCGTTTTCAAATTGCTTAAAAGGGGGGAACATTTAGAATGAACTGTTAAGTAAATGTTGGAAGCTTAAACAGTGGGGATAGTTACAATATACATACAGAATGTTAAACCTCTTACTATAAGCTAAACTTAGTATCACTTTAAAAAGAAGGATTTAGGTTGCAATTTTCATATACAGACATGTTAAGCTGGTTCAGCACGAGTATGATCTAGTTTCATGTGGATATTGCATATAATTTATTAGAAGGTAAAGGATACAGTAATTTTATTTAAAATTACAGTGCAGTTTAGTTAATCCACTGTTGAGATGGACACACGGGAGAATTTACTGCTGACAAAAGTAGCTGAAACTCCACTGAAGTCAGTGAGGTGGTGCCCTTTTATGCTAACAATGACTTTGATCCACAGTGTTCAGCCTTGAAATAGTAAGTGAAGAGCCAAAGATGAGGTTAGACCGTGTAGGATTTGGCCAGGCAACAGGAGAAAACGAAACAAACCTAGTAAAAGTGTCTGGAGTTCACAAGCCGTAATATTAAGCTGTCAACCAAAGGGTAAAATAAACAATCAAAATACCAAAAAAGGGTCTTGCAGGAAAACCTAGCTTTGTTTAAACTGTTGTTTGTCTTTATTTATTTGTGGTATATGATAGACTCTTTTTTTTTAAGACAATTTTACATATACTTGATAAATTATAGTTTTGTTTGTTATAGTTAGAAATGTTGCTCTTAATGTAAATAGTTGACAAATGATGTAAATAATTTTGTAAGGCTTCAAATGTTTATACGTGGAAACACATGCATAAATTGGTTGCTGTTTTGCTTCTTTTGCCTCCCCCTTCCTTATTTTTGTATTGTGGTATTTCCTATGCAAATGATGGAGCAAACAGCTGTATAGTTGTAGAATGTTTTGAGAGAGAATGAAATGGTTTATATATAAAAGACTTTTTTTTTTTTGCAAAATAAAACAAAGTGCCTAATGTGCGTGTGTGTGCCCTGTGTAGCTCTTGACAATGACAGTTCTGTTTTTTCATTACAAACTGGAAATCATAGCAATATTAAGCTAATTAAGAATTCATGTTCTTTCATAGCAGGGATTGTCTCTTTGGAAAGTACCTAGTACTTCTGCATCCTGCCATGATTAAAATAATAAATGTGAAGTGGTAAGTATTAACTTCAGGGTGCTTTTCTGCCACCAGAACTTTAAAGGAAGTGTGCAGTAGGTTGAGAACAGTTGCAGTAGTCCATCCACAGGCATGTGATAGGAAAGGAAAAATACTCATTGGGTGCATACAAGAAGTATGCAAATTCTCTCCCACTTTCAAATCAGGTAAAAGCTGTTCACACCCATCTACAGTGTTGCTCGAAAGCACTTTCTCCCCCCAAAGTTCCTTCCATGTTCTGGAAAAACAGGAGGCTCCCAAAGAAGTGCCCTCCACAGCTGTGTCTCCTTTTCTGTTATTTTTGCTTGGTAGATGTAAGTACAGTTCAATTTAGAAATTCAAGTTGGTGTGGGTTCAGATCTGGGGTTGCAAATGTGTTTCAATCCTTTCTAACAAGCTTAAAGAAAATGGGTATGCTGAACTTTTTTAATGAAATAGGTCTTAAAACCAATGCAAGTTTCTTTAAATTTTGTTTATTATTCCAAATTCATATATCCAATTAAATGAACTATCAATTTACTCAAAATTCAATTATTGCCCTGTAAACTGTGGCTCTTGTATGTCTCATTTCTTTCCTTATAATCTAGCTTTGATTTTTCTTTAATTGATTTTTCTCTCTTAATTAGCCTCTTCCATTTCACATAAAACCAGTTCCACGCATTGACTAATCTCCTCCTTATAGAAAATACCAAGGATAGGCATTAGTAAAGTCAGTGAAGCCCTGGTTAATTACCAAGGAAATCTGCCCGCATCTAACCTAACTGCATAACCGCAAATACAAGAGCAATGTTTTGGAGGCCTGGAACGATGATTCCCAGCAGCATTACTGCCACATTACCCTTTTTTGATCCAGCAATTAGAAAAAGCGCAGCGTTTCTTCGGAGTGTTTCTGCTAGGAGGGGAAGTTGGCAATGAATTCGGCCATCATTCATGTGCTGTCACAGCTAAGAGAGAGTTACCAGAGCTTATTTTCCTGCGCGCAGGGTGAAGTAAATAACAGCAGTGTTCCAGGGCGTTCGGCGTGCCAAGCCTCGCCGTTTGGCTCAGCCCAAATAACTCGTGTCCCATTTCGGATCGGACCGGTGGCAGGTTTAGTGGCTGTTCCCGGACTTCTGTAGATGAAGGCAGTCCCAGATTCTGTGTTTCCCATGTCTTTCCACAGCAAAGGCCCGCTGATTGCATGGTTTCAGCCTCTGACGTTGCCTCACACTCCTTTTAGATGTTTCTATTGCTCAGCTACCTGGTTGCATAAACCAGCTTAATGGCTCCTTGTTAATCTTGAATGAAAGGCCATAATTAGGCCCATCTACTTCAGCAGCACTTAGCCTAACGCAAACAGAAACATGCAGAGCAGACCTATGTGCTGGAATACATTACAAAACTGAAGGTGGAGAAGCTTGCTTCACTGGCGGGTGCTACATCCACAGCTCGTGGTACTAAAACAGCGGTTGAACAGCCCGTCCGATCTCAAGACCTGCAAGAAGAGGTAGCATCATCATATGTGGTTGGTTTGAAGCAGTTGGTGCAGAGTCCCCTGAGGTGCTGAGGCAACTCTCAAATCCAGCTCTCAAATTATCATTCCACGTGAAGGGAAAATCCAGTTGGCAAACTGGCTTTT
Source organism: Anser cygnoides (assembly GCF_040182565.1). Lineage (NCBI taxonomy): Eukaryota > Metazoa > Chordata > Aves > Anseriformes > Anatidae > Anser > Anser cygnoides. The sequence continues at coordinate 168,958,299 of NC_089873.1, read as the reverse complement.
CTAGTGATCACGTGAAAGCAACGTTGTACTCTCCACTGGGTGCTGAGTTCCTTCCTGTGGTTTTTATATTAGTTGAGGGCCTGATCCTCCACAGAAGTGCCTCTGCGCCCACATGGGAATCCTGTGGCCTTCATTATATGGGATCCTCTCAAGGATCCTTGTTTTAATCTGGTCTGTAAGGTGCCACGAGGTTCTGCCATGCTATACAACCACAACAATGGTTTTGCTGTTGACCTTCATGAAAGAGAGTCTGGCTCAACAACTATTATCCAGAAGAATGTGGTGAATTACTCATGTGCTGAATAATGCATCCTGGCACTTTACGTGTAAGAAGGCAGAGGGAATTTATTGGCCAATGTAAGCAGGAGAAGCAGCCCAATGGATATGCTTTTAATCAAGTGACTTGCATACCTTGCTTGTGTTTACTTATTCCTCTTCTCCTTCACCACTAACCATTATGCTGTTGTTGTCCTCTGCCGTGTTTCTAGCACCCCCACAAATGCTTGCTGTTTGGGATTTTGGATTTGAGCTGACACAGGCCACTGGAGAAACTTACGGCAGACCACGCAGAGAGGTCTACAAAGTCCTGTCTACGGCAATCAAGACGGGCAGTGGTTCCAAGGATTTCTTTGATGTTGTTGTTATGCTTTTTAAAAATAGGTACTGTTTATATATAAACATGTATGCAAATACATATTGGCATCTGTGTGTATGTGTGCCTGCTTGCTTGAATATTCAATTTAATTCTGACTTCTGGCAAACGCTTGCTTTTTAAAGCGTTTGATGGCAGTGAGATCCACAGGTTAGCTGAGGAGCAGAAGGGGGAGAAGAAAATGGATGTTTCTATGTTTCCTCGTGGAATTTCTAAACAATCAGGAAAATGTAAAGGTCTGTTTTCCCTGAGCTGTGTATACTGTACTCAGGAAAATGCAACAGTGAATTTCTGTTTCCAATGAGTAGGTTCTTTGTTTTTTATTTTGAAGTCTTTTAAATTCTTTTGGAGAGAGTGAGAGAGAGCTGTACAGAGATGGAAGGGCAGTTACAACAACAAAGCTAATTAGAAAAAGAAAAAGAAAGTAAATCTTCAGCTGGGCAAGCTAAAAACATGATTTATTTCTGCAGGAGAACTTGCGCAAGAGGTAGCAGACAGCAACCTGAAATGAAGTCTCGAGTGTAGCTTGTCAAAGCAGAGTTCCTCCTCCCCTAGCTCCACTTTTCCTTCCTGATCTCTGCCCGGCCCTGTTTCTGCTGCCCATGAGTCTCAGATTTAATTCATACTCCTCATTGCTCCCATGTCTCCAGCTACCATTGCGGCTCCATCCCATCCCACCCCACCTCAGCAGCTGGGTGCCAGCTCGTCCTGCTCTCAGCCGGGATGTGCATCTCACCTAGCTCAGGTTTGAGCAGCGATTGCTGTCCCTGTTTGACAAGAGGGCAAACTGCAGGGAAGCGGATGGAAGAAGCTGCTGTGTACACAGCACTGACCAAGAACTGGGGAAACACAGCCTGGAAGCATGACAGCTTTTCTCTTTTTTTTGCAGATTTGTCTGTTCCTGTTTTCATTTGTGTGACTTTTGTTTTTGACTCGGGCTGTGAAGAGCTGGCAGAGGAGTAAGTTAAGAGTGTCACAGGAAGAAGGTGCGAACCTGGAAAGAAATGTCTTCCTCACTGTCCACTTCTCTTTGTGGCACAAAGGATATCAGCACGGCTTGTTTACTTTCTGCCAGTCTCCCTGCGCTGGATTGTATAACCGGGACAAAATTCCTTTTTTCCTTACGTACAGTGCTTGTGTCAATATATAGGACATGCTATAACTATGCACACAATGACTTTTGCACCCAGTGAGAATTTATTTTTCTGCGTGGGGCTCGGGAAACTGATGGGAGCCTTCTTCCCATGGGACAGGGCATGTGATGCCGAGGGGGATTCTCGTACTGACTGAGGCAGTAGCTCAAAAATGTTCAGCTGTACAGCGTGGAGTCATGGGGTTTTCAGCCTTGCTTTTTGTGCTGACCATCCCATTTTCCTGCCGTACTCTTTTTCACTGTAGTAGAGTCAGCTCAACAACGGCTTCAGCTACAGGAAGCTTTAGGAAAATGTGGTTTGACTCTTTCTCAAGAACTGAGGAGTCACATTGGCTGATTTGCCATCTTTTCTGCCTGGGAAATCAAAGTCTGAAATCTCTTCTAAATAATATCCCCAAAGGCCATTTCTCTTCCCAGCCTCAGTTGTTGTTTCTGTTTATACTTGTTTGGTTTAGCTGGCTATTGTTACTGTGGTTTGTCATTATTTCCAACGCATCGGGCTGGATCACTAGACCAAAAAAAGGACGTAGGCACCCTCAGAGGGACCCAAAATCCAGTCTGCACACGCTCCCAGGTCAATACCCAAGCTGCAAGGTTGTGTACTCGTGCTCTCTGCTGCTCTCTTTTTCCAGTCCCACAAATACTGCGCTCTCTGCTTCCCTCTGGCCTGGCCTCAAGGAAGATGGAAACAAACTCTGTTAGGTCCTCTCTCTGGCTCCAAATAGCCCGTGGAGTGGTGAGCCTCCTGAGAAGTCAGGGATGTGGCTTTCAGCTTTTTCAGGCTAACCAGGAGTGGGCACCATGGTCCTGGCCACCAGAGGATCATCCTCCTTCACCAATTATTGTATAAAAGAGGGGCACCATCACCAAATCCCTTCAAGGCACTGGCTGTGCAAAGAAAAGCAGTGGCATCTTGTGAGAAGCTTCATCGTGTCTACAGGCAGAAAGCGAGCCAGAAGAGTGCCTTTGACATTAAGACCCCCAGAGGATTTAGGCAGGACAATACCTGGTTTCTGGGTCCTGACCAGGGATAAGGGTGACCTGCGTCCTTAACAGCATGAAGCCTGAGGCTCTGCTGTGTATCTACACAAGCACAGCTTGAGGACCATAAGGAATTTTAAACTCATAAATACATGGGCATATAGAGTTTAACCTGTAGGGTTAAACATTGACAGTATGAAGGTTTTCTGGATTATATGCTTGCATTACACCCCACTTTAGGTGCTAAATCCTTTTTGAGTGATTTTTTGCTTCAGTAAGAAGAAGCAATGTGCAGCTTTGGTAACACGTGGCTGGGGAAGGCTTAAGAAATTTGTTTCTGTGGACTATGTTGGCACCAGAGCTGGACTTGAGGTCTGGGTCTGTAGGAGCCAACTTCTCCCTCAATGTCAGTGGTGCAGAGCTGGCACCAGCTGAGCACCGCCAGCATCTTGCAGGTGACTCAGGGCACGTTGCACACATCAGGCTGGACCAGGAACTTCCACGGCTGATTGAAATGACATAGTGAAATAAAATTTAATTTGAAAAACTGCTGCATTACAGTATGACACAGAAGACCTAAAGTCTGAGTGTATTGCTCTCGGGGAGCTTTCACAACAAATTTCTGGATTTCAGTCTTTTAATTCACAGTCTCTCCTGGGGCTGGGTCCAGATTTTGTACTTATGAAGATGTTTATTTTCCAGTTTTGTTCAAATACAGCAATCTCCCAAGAGCAAAATTTTTGAGATTTTTGATTGTGGAAGATGGCAGAATTCTTGCAAGATTAACAGCATTTGTTCTATAGCCAGCTATCAATTAAAAACCTTACATGGTCCAAAACATTCCTCTCAGCCCATCTCTGATGGATCCCTTAAATGAACACTTGAATTCACAAAGTGCTGCTAAGAAAAAGCAATAGTAATGTGTTCAGATGCTCTTGAAGTTGCTTTGGCTTTTTTTTTCTTTCTTTCTTTTATGTTGTTTTGGTTTTTGTTCTTACCGTTCTCAGCTAAATAAAGACATAGTAGTTTTCTTATACAAATATTTCTAAGTTATTACTAAATTTACCTGTGGCTTCCCCTCCACCCCAAAAAATAATAAATTGTTGTTTTCCTAGCACTGTATTTGGTTTCTCTCCTGGGCTGTTATCAGGCTAGAACTAAGAATCATTCCTCCTTTGAAGAAGCTCAGACAAATGGGTAAGCCAGGCTAAATGTCCCCGGGGGAAAACTTACTTCATTTCTGAAACATTAACAACAGCAATCAAATGAAATGTGAGTATTTTCAGAGTACATACTGTGCCTTAGGACATTTAAGCTACTTTCTTGAATAAAGGAACTTTTCAGTAACCTTAAAGAAGCATACCCTGAAAAGACAGTTCTGAGTATCAGATATTTCTGACACGTACCATCTGCAGAAAAAATAGGCTCAGGGGACCCACGTATTCCTCTTTTATCTCCTTTCTAAGCTTATTCTGTGTATTTATGTTGCTTAGCTTGCACCTTGTAGCTGGTAGTTGTTTCTTAGTTTGCCTGTGACAGATCCTGCTGTTTTGTGATAGTCCCTTAGAAGCACCTCATGCTGTTTCTTCTTAGTGTTACTCAGTTTGTTGCTGCAGTGGAGAACAGGGTGTTAGCTGAAGTCTGGTGAGCTGAAAGGAGGATGGCCATCTGACCGATCTTCGAGTTGTTTCCAAGCAAGGATTGTTTTCATGAAAATATTGCCTGCTACCACGTGTCAGGGCACTTCAGCATACCTGGAGAAACAGCTGGGGCTGGAGAATATAAAAAAAAAATAAAATCAAACTTTATGCCATTTGCACAACTGTGGTTTGGGATGGTTTGGCCAATGCCTGGACTGACATCTGATTTGAATTGTTTTCCTGAGGTCAGCGTAACTGCAGAGAGTTCCCATCTGCTCCCTCTCATATTTTTTACTTCTTAGTGCCACTGTGCCATTAGCAAGATGGACAAATGTTGTTTTTTCTTTCTCAAGTGTCTCATCCTTGGCATTTAAGCACAACCATCTGAAAAAACACCCTTACCAATTAAAGGGAACAAATTAATCTTACAGCAAAGGCAATGCATAAAATCTGTCTGCAAGCCAATGTTTACCCCAGGAAGACAGGTAGGCAGCCTCCTCCTCACAGCAGCATAGTGGCATAAGTATTAAGTTTGAGAAACATGTGTCTGTACTAGTAAACTAAACATGATTGGGACTGCCCCCTGGCACTGAGGCCATGAGGAGATGGAAACGGCTGCATCCATGGTATTGGTTGCTCCTCCCCTCCATGCCCCGCATACAAACTGCCTATTGAGAGCAGTCCTGGCCCGTGCCAGCTCTTGGCCTGCATTTGGGAATTGTTTGGGAAAGTTGGCCCTGGCCCCATTGTGCCAGGCACTATGCTAACAATTAAACTGCACAGACAATTGCCTTCCAGTGCCTGGGAACGTTCCTTGGCACTCTTTAATTTGCCAATATGGACGTTAGCTTTGGAGTTCAAACTCTGGCAGATTCAGCTTGGCTTCCCCCTGACTTTAAAAGGAGGGAAACAAACAAAAAATGGCATTCAGGGGAGCAGTTCTGCTGCATGTGGTCCTTCTTAGAGCCTGAGAAATATGCAAATACACAGGCTCTATTGATTTTTTTCAAATTACTCTGCATTGACAATAGAATAAAGACAAAAAGCAGAAATGACCCAGAAAATTGCCTTACTATTAAGAAAAAGGAAAGGGCATTTTATTTTTATTTTCTGTTATTTTATTTTATTTTAGTGAGTGACAGAGCTTGGGGACGATGTCTATATGGGGGGCTCAACTGGGAGGCTCATCAGAGAGCTATGTAGAGGAAATGGGAAGAAATGTTCCTTTTTAAAAAAAAATAATATGAGAGAGAGAGAGAGAGAGGGAAGAGGTCTAATCCCTTTGAAGCTCACAGTTTTATGAGAGCTTTGTCCTTGGGAACTATTCACCAAAGATGACTAGAGCCGCTTCGAGCTTTGCAAAATTACTACAAACATAAGGTGAGTGGCTTTATCATAAAATTGGAGTGGCCATTAAAACTTCAAAGGAGACGTATGACCTGAATTTTACCTGTCACAGTCAGGAGTATTTATTATAGGAAGATTTGATTCCTTTCTTTAGTTAACAGCCTGGCACTCACGTGAGGTCATGGGCTAGATTATAGTTTTCATTGGTGGTATGACAGATTAGATGTTAATATTTTATTGCTCCTGACCTTGGGAATCCATAAACCATTGGACAGGTGAGAGCTGAAAAAACAACAACCTGGCTCCTTTCACAGTGGGAGCATATTTCTAATACCCTAGTGTGGCCATAGTGGTATGTTTCCATTGATTAGCATCTAACCAGGCTGACTTTGACAGAACACATCCCTCAGATCCCTGCTGGAGACTGCAGCTCTTTAGGAGCCCTGGTCAAGCAGCACCACTGCCCATTTACTGCAAGCTTTGAAATAAGAATACCCCAAAGGAGCGTCAGAGTTGGTAGTCAAAATGGTAAGGAAGGAAAGACACTGTGATAAAGCCATTTTTTCCCAGCAACCTCTATGTATTTTCCCAACCTTTGTCCTTCCTTCTAAATCTGCTGGTTGGCTGTGCTCAAACCAGCAGGGTTCAACACCTCCTTGTCTCATGGGCACAGAGGTAGCCTTTTCCCCTTGTTCTTGCTGGGGCTGCCAAATTCGCCACACCATCATTTGGTTCCCTCTTCTAATGCCTTGGTGTGCTCTCATTTTCAGCCTTCTTCTTTCACTCCTTCGAAACTCTTCCCCAAAATTCAGGTCTTCCTACAACTTCCCATCTGCCCTTCCAGTGTTTTCTGCCATTCTGCCTGCTCCCAAGAAGTGCTTGTAATGGCCCACTTAAGGGAGCAATTGCCACACGTCTTTGGCTTTCTAGGCTGCTTGTATTGCATCTTAGGAGGCAAATAATATCTGCATCTGAGTGAACATGCTTGCCTGCAACTGTATTTGTAAATATTCAGAATCATTTTACTAATATTTGCATGAGTCTGAGATGCTTATTTTTCTAAGAGAACATGGCAATAGCATTTTAGCAGTACTCAAGTGGGATCCTCTATAAAACTGTCCATCTGCGTTTTCCAAAGTCAGTTAAGTAACATTTGCAATATCCTAGTTGAGGAAATAAAAGTGGTAAAAGAGAACTTGATTCAAAGTCACAGTATGGCTAGAGCACAATTGACAGCATAACCTGTGGGTCTGGATTCTGAGGAAAATACAAACTATTATACTTACCTGTATATAATTTCCTACATCCAGATTAAGATTCCAATAGATCTGAAAGATGGGATTTCAGTAGATTTTAGGTGCCTAATCCTGTGCAACAGTAGAGATGACCAGCTTGCTAGCACTGCCCTACTTCTATAGGTACCTCTATGGTCAGCCTAAAAACAGTGGTACTTTTGCTCATTAGGAATAATGATGGTGGTAGCCAGCTTTTGCATAATAGGCCTGTGGGAACACTACTTTCTCAGGGACTGAGAGGACCACAAGACATTTTATGTTAGACCACTATTGAAGTCATTGCCAGCATGACATCCCTAGTAGCCTTGCCCAGGCAGACAAGGCAGGGTACAGAGACTCCTTGGAAAGAAAGACTTTATGAAGGGAACAATGGATTTGCATCAGCTGATGACCTCAGCATCCAGCGACTGTTACGGTGTATAGAAGTAGACATACAAAATCTAGATGTTATGATTTTAAGTGCAAAAGTAAGCTAGCTACAGACATGTGTGACAGGACAGGCTCAGACCTCTTCCAACAGCGTAATTGAACTTGGAGATAAGATTAGAATCTTTGAAATAAAATGAACAAACAAACAAACAGAAAACAGATTATCATCGAGAGATGCAAGCCTGCTTCCCTAGCTGAAAGCCAGACCCTCTCAGAGCTGTCCACCTTTCAGCACTGAAGTGAATGAGAACTGCAGGTCTCTTGGGACTTTGACCAGGGCATCTTTGTGTAATCCTGATGGCTCTCTCCTCACCTCTGCCACGACCTGAAAACCCACAACCTTGTCTCTCTTGTTCTGAATCACTCTATTTTCCTCATCCTTCTCCACTACCTACCAGTCCTAGCCATTGTTTATCCTGATCATTCATGGCCTGCTGTTTCCTCGTTCCTTTCTCCCTCCGGTTAATACTGTTATCACAGCAGCCCTAACCACAAGGTTTCTGACTGGCAGTGTGGTGGGATGTCCACCCTAACTGAGGTCATCTCACCACCCTGCTACCAGGAGGACCCTTTCCTCATCCAGGACAGCAAGAGAGAGACTCAGCCTCTCCTTTCTTGCTGCATCAGGCCCCTTGAATTCCCTCTGCTCTCCCACACTATACTGGTACCCCAATCCCTTCACATATGGAAAACCCAGGATTAAATTGTTCCACCAGCAGCTAACAAGCCACAGCAAAACTGGCCTGGCTGGTTGGAGACCAGCCAAATAGCAATACGGTGGATCATGTGTCATGGGTACTTATAGAAATGAAATGTCACAGCACTCAAATAGAGAAGGAAGACTTGGTCTCAGGCCACGAGGTGTAAAAAAGCTTTATTGGAATCTTTGCTAGTTGAAACTGATCATAAACTACTTATTTCCACTGCTAAAAGGGGCCTGGCAAGCAGCTTGCTGGGAAACATTTTTTTTTTCAATTACAAATGTATGAATTGCAAACTAGATACCAGCCTGAGTAAGACTTGCAGAAGCAGATAGACTCTCTAGAGTACCTGGGAAAAAATACAGTGGAATAAAGTCCAGAGGTAGGGTATTTACATTGCAATTTTATTAAAAATCCTGTCTGAGACAAAATATAGACTGTAACTGCCATGTATAAGGTTGTGATGCCACAAAAAGGAGCTGAGGCTTTTAGCATACTGTTTCTGGGAAAGTCTATTTTCAGTTTCTATTGTCAGTGCTAAAAAAACCTCATAGGACCGGTAGGATTTTGTTTTAAGTGATCAGGAGAGTTGAACCTTAAAGTGTCATAATAAAGACAAGTGTTTTAAAGAATAAAGTGTGTGGCATGAAAAAAAAATCTAAGAAAAGTATAAAAGGTAGGATTCAGAAGAACAGAGAAATCTCTAAAGGCTTGACGTGTTCTGTTATGTAACAAAGAAGTGAGAGAATCCATATGTGGTGTTTCATGTTAGGCCTTGGAATAAAACAGGTTCTTCAGACCCAAATAATCATAATTAAGCTGGATGCAAAAGTGTCCATTAATTTAGCAAGAAAGTTCTGCTTACAAGTACCACAGCCAGGCAGCTAATCACACACAGCAGGTATCTTTTTACTGGACAGGGTGTATCATAGTGTCTGATTGTCACAGCGGAATTAAATGAGCAGTGGATAACACCAGAAGTAGCAGTTTCATCCAGCTTCTCATCTTGATGTCCAGCCCCTTCTGTAGCCAGACCCAGTTCCCTCGTAAGACCTGCCACGACCCAGCCTGGTCACACTGCTCCAGCCTCTTGGCCTTGCCAGGCAGTGTCTGCCCCAGTGCCCAGCCCATAGTCCACCATGTCTGCCCTGCCTCCCTCATCCACCCAGGCCTGTGTCACTCCCCCAGCTTCCTTCCCATTCCCACAGTTTTGCTTCAGGAGTCCCACAGCTCTTCATCTTCTTGTCTTTTCTTATCCCATCCAGCTCTACCTCATGTCCAAACTGCTTGTCTCCGTTAGCAAGCCACGGTCATGTAGTCGTTGCCTTGCTCTTTCTCAAGCTCCTTATCTAGACTTGCTGTCTGTGTTTACACCGTTGGGCCCAAGAGTGCTTCCCAGTTCCCATGTCTGGATGTGTACTTAGTCATGCCCCAGCTCCATGCTGGAATAGAAACCTGGATGTGTATGCTGGATGGGAGCTGCAGCGTGTCCCAACAGGCCTGACAATTCAGAGGACCAGGAAACAAGGGCCCCGAGATATGCTGCAGAGCAAGTAAGTACAGATGCAGCAGCTGTTTCTCAGCTAGCTGGCTCTCTAGTCCCAGTTCCAAGTCCAACTTTCCGTACGCAGTCATCACTCCCCATACCCACGCCCAGCTAGTCTAGGTTTCTGTTCCCTGCTTTGGATCCATCTCACAAGATTCTGCTTCTCAGCGGATCCCATTCTGACCTTCTGATCTGACTCAGCCTTCTAATCACATCTCTGAGTCCAATTCCCACTGCCTTGGTACCAGCAGCAGTCTCCTGGAGTATGTAAGAGACAGGTTTCTTGTTCTTGGGCCTTGTACATGACCCCTTTCCACTCCTGGCCACTGCCACAAGCCACTAAGTGATGAAGAACATCTTTCCTTTAGCTCAATTGTTTTGTGGAGACAGCCAGCACTTGTGTCCATAGGCGCCACAGTTCTACCCCAAGTCTGAAGAGGATTCTGCAGCCTGGTCATAAAATGTTTGATGCCAAATGTATCGGACATAGTATTAACCTTAATGTGAGCAAAGAACTTGGATTAACATACACAGTGAGACCAGATTCCCTGCACCAATGACACTAGAAGCAGGCATCTACCCAGACCTTAGTTCTGTGCCCAGAACCATGTTTGTACAATGCTGTTGCTTGTAGGAAATTGTGAGAAGCTCAGACATGTTCAGTGACAGTAGGACTTTAGTCACTTTAACCAAACAAATCTCTGAGCAGGTGCATAAGTCAAATTTCAAATTTGTCAATTGCCTGAATTTGGGTAGATTTTTGCAGGGATGGGGAAAGGCACATAACTAGGTTTGCCAGCATTGCAAACAGTGTTGCAGGGAAAAACCTGAACACCAGCTGTTTTCAGTCACCAGCTTTACACTGTTCCCTTCTGGAAGAAGCTGGAGAAGGCAGTCCATGTGTGCCCTCACCACCAGGCTCTGCTCTAGACAGGCTTATTTCTGAGCTGCACGCTGGATCTATGGCTGCACCACAGCTGCTATTACTCCAAGGGTCACTGTCTGTATTATTAGGAGCCAGGTTCAAGCTACACTCACAGACAGGACTGTCTGGTACTGTGTATTTTTGTTAACCTAGGACACAAAGGCTTTGCCTTTCAGCATAGGATCACTGTGGAACAGGGTGCTTATGAGAAGCACTCGACTTTCCGTATCTCTAGGATATATTTAAAGGAGTTCTTTAAATGTTGATTTCACCTGGTCATGGTCTTTAAGGGACAGCTTGAGGGCAGAGCCCTCAGGATTACTAGCTGTGTGTTCAGTAAGGTCACTGGGGGCTGATCCTCAACATTTCAACTGTACCTGCTGGGGAGCAGTTATGATCTCTGGCTGTGGTTTCTGACACTGAGCTCTGCTGGAAGGCAGCTGGGGCTGCCTGAGCAGCTGGGAGCCAGCATGCACCCATCTTTTGCTGCTTTCTGGAGTCAGGATGTGGCTGAAGGATGTACCCAAACCCAGGAGCTCAGAGGGGCTCCATACACACCCCCTCTTCAGGGACATGCCAAATACCTGATGAAGTTTGCTGAGGGTTAACTGCTATCTCATTCATTTTGTGAACTGTTGTCCTTCCCAGTTCTGTATTTTCCCCTTTTCCAAGCGCATTTGTCCCCAGCTCCTTGCATTCCGGCTTCTAACACTTCATATTCTCTTGTTGGTTCCCTGGCCCTTTTGATGTATGTACGAAAGTTGATGGAGCTGCTGAAGTCCGTCAGCTGACTGACGCAAAGCACCATAAAATAACCCAGGTCGCATACCACATCCAAGTCAACCTAAACCTGGGCACCCCAAATTCTTCACACTCCTTTGGCTAGTGCTGCCAAGAGGAGCTGAAGCTTTCAACTAGATCTGACATATCAAAACCAAGCAATTCTCCGTCTCTTTGTTCCATGGCCATATCAGGTTCTAGTCTGACTTGAATGGGAGAGGTATTCCTAAGACTGCTTTTGTTTATTTATTTTCAGATGCACATACCACAAAAATTAGATTACGGTTTGGATTTTGTCACGGCTGTCTCCTGCAAAGACTGGTTCTGTCTGTAGCAAGTAGTTTCTGGAGGGCTTCTTCTATTAATTACATGCTGCCACCCACTTATTTCCTTAAGGCAGATTTTGCATCCCTGACTTCCCTGTGAAGCTTCCTTCCTTTAAGGTAGTATGTCTCTAAGGTGGGCAAACTGACAGCATAGAAATGGTATTTACAATCCAGGGGTCAGAATACTTTTTTTCTGCCACATGGAAGGATGGCAAGTGCACGGACTGTGTGACAGAGAGCATTAACTCATTCTGTGCTGACGCTGTAAGCAATTGCAAACTGAGGCCACAGTGGGAGACTTCACTGTTGCCCCGATCCTGTGATCCCACATATGCTTAACTTTACATTTGTAAACAAAGAGAAGCACAAGATAAATATACAACACTAAGGAGATGATAATTTGGAAGTTTGTTAACATAATTTACTTTTTACTGGTTAGATGGCAGAGTGTTTGAGGCATCTTGCTGAGGGGCCAGAGGTGCGAGTGCAAGCCTTGATTCAGACTACAGTTAAGAGTCACTTGCAGTCAGCCGCCTGTATTTGGACACTCAGCCATTGGACTGTCGAGTCAGGGATGGGGGGCTGCCTACACAAATAAGGCCTCACAAGAGCCTCACAGACCAGCCTCACGCTGAGAAATCTCTAAACTTGGTGTACATGTTAGTCTTGTGCTGAAGGGTCTCTCTGGTGACTTGGTGAACAGTGCTTGGCTCACAGCAAGGATTCCTATGTATCATTGCTATCTATCTCCATGGAGAAATCTGGGAACCCTGGGAACTGTAGTTTTATGATAACCAAAGGTGATCATGGCCTCTGATGATTTTTTCATTTTCTGTTTGTGTGTGTGAGAGAGACATTTACATTTAGTGATTGTTGTCTGATGCAGTACCTTTGTGGACATTCATCTCTCCCCCTTCTGCACAGTGGTCCTTGCTTGCACTAGCACCATGTTTTCTTTACTTTCTGTTTCTCTTTCTCACCCTGCCTTAATGAATATTTAGCTATTCTGTTCAACATGATGGAAGGTTGAGACAGCCCAGCCATGTACCTGGGGTATTCCTGGCTGATGGCAGGGAGGTCTGGGAGGAGGTGTGAGACGTGTGTCCCTCTTCAGCCTCCTCCAGCACAAGTGTGTCTCAAACCTTGAGCAAGTGTTTTAACTGCGAGGTACAGGGTACAGAGGAGTTTGCTGCTGTGGCCTTTCTCAGCCACATTTTGCATTGTCTTACGTGCTTTGTGTGCCCTGAGCCCTGCAGGTAACCCGGGGTGGTGGTGGTTAGTCTCTGTGAAGGCTTCTCCATCAAGCTGTTTAACAAAGTCCCAACCCAGGCTCTTTTGACCTAGGATGCAAATGAGATGCCTTCTGTTTTCGTCTCTGTTATTTCTTTTAACCTTTCCTCATTTTCAAGGAGAAGGGATTTCTCAAAAATATTACTTAAACAGGCACTTTATGCAGAATAAAATTAAGACGAACTAAATTACCCTGGTGCTGTGCATTTGTTTGGCTGAGAAAGAAGGTTTGTCTTGTCCTTTCACCTAAAGCTCATTAAAACTTCTTTCCAGACATGTTTTGCCACTCAAATTGTACTCCTGCACGCTATGAAAGCAACAGAAAATTAATTCATCTGAGGTTGGCTGCCCATCCCTGCCCCACTTTCCAGAGTGAAATCCATATAGCCATCAGGACTCTGACTTTTTGGGATGTATTTAGGGTTGCACCTGAGGCCCCATTTCCAGCCCCAAGCAGCGGGAAAACTCGCTTGAGAGGCAGCTGGAACTTTCTTTTGTGCAAGGAAATCCCCTCACGTAGCATAAGGCTGTTATTGTGAAGGTGACTGACTCTGTGCCACCTTTTCCATATTAAATGTTGGCAGGGGAATTTACCATGCCAAGCAGAACAGCTAGTGAGTGCTCTTCTTGCACCGGGGCCAGCAAAATGTTAGTTACCAGACTGCTGCTACTTGTGCAGCAGAAAGTGTTTGAGGGCTTGGTGGAACATCTCATAGCTTCAGAACCACCCAAAAACCATCTTTCCTTTTCCCTTTCCCCTTTCCCATTCTCTTGGGTGTAAACTAGAGTGGAAGTTCAGCCTTTTCACGCTTTGTAGGATATGGATAGAAAGAAACAGAAGCATTTTCAGCTTTTAGATTGATATCTTCACCTTAGTTTTATGTCCCTGATCTCATCTGCCCTATAATTGTGTCAAAGATTTGTTTGGAGTAGTTGTGGTTTAAAACTGGAGAAAGCTTTATCAAAATTTATGTGTAGAAAGTCTCCTGCAACATGGTTGTTGGTTCACGCTATGTGACTTTATTTACAAATACAGTTCAAGGAATAGAAACTGAGTAGAGTGGATTTTGACAAATATCTTAAAACAACCCTCCTTTGAGACAACTGATTTTGATTTTTTCCAGCTTCCATTTCCAAAAACAGGAACTTAGGAACTGAGTTCCATTTTATTTTCTGATTATTGAAGTCATACTTCCTCCCATATAGTGACTTCACAATTTGCATCAAAGCACACTGTATGTTTCCCAGAATAACTATTATTGGAGGGTAAATGTATAAATGTAGCCCAAACCTGTGAGCTATTTGGAGACTATTAATATAGGACTTCACTATACTGCTAAAACCGCAGAGAGCTATGCCTCCTGTAGATGCCATTCTGTTTTTTGTTTGTTTGTTTGGTCCTTAGGTTGCACAGCTGGCCTGAGCTGATATAAACATTATTCTGGGAAGTATAAATAAAGCTAATAAATCCACCTGTAAGAATTTTAATGGCTCTAATACCTCTGCACTTAAAAATGTTCACCCAGGAAAGTTTTTTGTTTCAAATGTTTAATAGAAGAAAGTATGAATATGTGTTTTTATAACTTGTAGTCCTCCACTCTCTAAAGTTACATAGAGGCCCTGAAGGAAATTATCACTGAGCAAGATTTTTAGTTCTCCTGACCACAATAACGTGGCGACTTAGTTTGCTAAGGAAGCCCAAATGTTCCTTAAATAAAACTGAAAGGAAGCTGTAGAACCTCTGCTTAACAATAGCAAACAGAAAACAGTGAGAGCACTTGACGTTGAAAATTTAATTTTCACCACCATGTATTTATCTGAGTTTAGCACCCACTCTTAGCTGATAAGGAATAACTAATCATGATTTAAGCATTTCTTCAAACCTAGCAACCTGTTGAACAGCTTCTTAATGTGCCTATCAATCACTTGGAGATAAGGATAGTTTGCACTCATAATAGCTAGTTGTAAAAATAAATAGAAGTTACTATAACTAGTTCAATCAACAATGGGATCTTTGAGGTCAGAGTGGAAATAATCAAACAGTAAGTATGAATAGGCTGTAATTTTTCTGATTAACAAATGTTTTGCTTGTCATGTGATCTTGAGAGCTGCTCTTAGCTTCTTAGAGGACTAAAATACATTTCAGAATGTATGTATTTACATTAGAGGGTTAAACAAACGCATGCACATACCAGTTACCTTCTAAAGCTATCTGTGCATGCAAAGTTTCTTCTTCTTTTTGAAAGTATCTTTGTCGTAAATTTAAATTCTCAAAAGGCCACTTTATAAAGCATCCAGCATAAAAAAAAAGGAAAACCTAATAGTGTGTAGAAAGTACTGTGGAATGCAAACTACAAATTACTGACATACAAAATAAACATATTACTCACATCTCTCTGATACAGCTGAAAATATAACAGCCAACAGGAACATATTAAATCTCAGCACCAGTTGCTGATCAAAATAACAGTGCCCATATATAGCCAGTAGTTGTGCAAGAGGAATAAGAGAACTATGGCTATATCTGTATATACATCCCAATCAATGACAACCACAATCTGAAGATTGAGAAGACATTGGCCCTAGCTTTATGAATCCAAAATAGCTGCTCTGATCACCTTCTGGAAGCACCTGTTTTTGGCAATGATTATGTAAAGATCATAAACCCCTAACTTTTGGTATTTAATAATTGCATCTGTGTTATATATCTAAAATAGCAAATGAGGTGATGTAAATATAACTTTCTTCTCTCCTTACATGTAGCCTGTACAAAAATACAGGGTCTTCTTCTATGTTCTGTGATAATCAGTGCAGTGATTTCAGACAGAGGTAAATAAGTCTGTAACTCATATATTGTACTCAGAAACTTGTATATGCCCATGATATCGTACAACCTGGAAACATCTGTGCTCTTAAGAGATGGAATCACAGAATCACTAAGGCATGAGGAGACCTTGGGAGGTCTCTAATCCTACTTCCTGCTCAAAGCAGGATGAACCATAAACTCAGACCGGGTTGTTCAGTGCTTATCCAACTGGGCCTTGAAAACTTCCAAAGCTGGAAACTGTACAGCCTCTCTGGGCAACCTGTTCCAATGGGTGGTTATCTTCACAATTCTTCTACTTTTTTTTTTTTCTTTTTTTTTCCTTGTGCATATAGCTACTCAGAATCTCCCCTTTTTTCAACTTTTGGCCACCACCTCTTGTTCTCCTGCCATGCACCACTGTGAAGTACCTGCCTCTATCTCTTTGCTGGCCTCCCAGTAGGTACCAGGGGTTGATGTTAGGAACTTCCATGGGCATCTCTTCTCCAGACTGAACAAGCCCCATTCCTTCATCCTCCGTACAGGGCAAGGACTCCAAATGGAAATAAACAGCTGTTGGAAATCCCTATGTTGGTAAGAAACCACAGCATACTTCCTCTATCAGTTGTTTGCTTCTAACCTTGTTCATTCAGTCATGAAAGGAGTGACACCACTTGACAACTGTCTCAGATCTTAGATGTTTAATTAATTTTCACCTTTACCTTCCTGAAGAGGAGAATGTCCAAAGTAGGATACTAACATTTGACCTGATTCTGCAAAGCAATGAACACTCACAACTTTTGTATGTCTGACAATTCCCAGAAGCCAGCCCTCTATTAAATACAGCAAGGGTGTTGTCTATTTGGTGTATTTCAGTATTCAACAATATTCAAAAGGAAAAACCAGTCAGGAGACAGCAAACTACAAAGGAGCATTCTAGAGGAAAATTTGCTTAAAGACCATGGAAGAATGAGATTCACTGATGTCTAGGAGGAGCAGACAGGACTTAAATACCATGGAGTCATTTTGGAAAAAACCCTTTTTGGAACAGCAGATTCGTGGAACTCACTTTGTTTACCACACAAGATCTGAATCAATTTTGTTTAAGGAAAAGAGCTGTTCTAAACAAGGTGCTGTGACTACTTACCTATCAGTCACTTTGATCTATTTTGACTCATCCTTTTAAATTTGAACACAACATAGGAATACAGTAACAGTAACTTCCACAGGAGCTGATTAAAGAAAACAGAATATATATAATGAAGAGATGAGCAAATCTCCAGCATTGCAGGCACTTTAGCTGGAACTTGGCCTTTCAAAGAGCCATCCAGCTTTTATTTTAAGGGTCTCATGTGGAGAAACCTCTTGATCCCTTGGTAGGTTTTTCCATTTGTTCATTACTCTGATAGCTGAAAAAATAAAAGATGTATCTATTCTCTAAACACAACAGTGCAAATGTGTTCATTCAAAGGGACCAAACCAGAATTTTATATGAATTTTCCAAGTTACTTCTTAGATCTCATTTGTGAGAATATGTGTATATGTTTGATTTAAACCCAAGTCTGTCACTGCACACTTGTTTTATGTTTCATAAACTTAATAAGACCTCTAAGTAAATGAAGTGGGAAATTATGGAATGTCACTGAGGACACACATAAATATCAACTCTTGGCTTTAAAAAAATGAGTCCTCTGGAAAACACGTTGAGTAAACTTATTAGTATTTATATAAAACCACTCAGGTCTCTGGCAATATAATTCTAAAAAAGGTCTTCCCCTCAGGTAAATAAACCTCATGTTCTTAACTACTTGTAAGGTTTAAAATGTCATAATGCAAAATATTGCATTATTTTGGCTTAATAAAAGCATTTAAAAATGTTTCCAAGACTGCAGTAAGGGGTTGTTTGTGGTGCCAGCAATGGCTGCAGAGTAACAGTCCTTATTTCAGTGCAACAGCCGAGCATCTGTGACGTTTACAATCATATGAGTTACAGTTTAAAAGTTTAAAGCTTTCCCGTAAATGATGATCATAAGGAAATGGATTAAAGAAGCAAAATATAGAACTTGTTGAACTAGTCTCTATTTTAAACGGGATTATATCTGACAAAGCCTTTTGTTTTAAAGTAGCCATCTCAACAGCAGCAAGAACAGATTGGGTTACTTAAAGGGCCACTGACAACACAGAGGAAACAGAAACCCCTGCGAGTTAAGACAGGGTGCCTCAGTGTCAGAAAACAGGAACTGCGTGGTGTGATATCATCTGCTGGTTTTGCTCATTCCCCCCAGTCACCTCATTGCCTTTACCAGGTTGTGATTCAGTCTAAGAAGGCATGGAATAATAAGGAAAGAAAACTCCCCTTTCCACTGCTTTCACCCATGTTGGTGAGCTCCCCATCAGTGAACCGAGAGCGGAAGCCTGGAGAGAGAAGCTGTGGACCCCAGGCCCATGTGTCTGGGTAGGCACGTGGCTGGTGCATGGAGACCTTCTTCTGCACCACTGGCTACCCTGTGTGAAGCTACTGTGATCTTTTGGGAGTGGGAACAGCACAGAAACAAATTACGACTTTAATCTTGATTTTACCTTTTCCGTTACAAAAACTCCAGTACCCTTTTCCCCTCTTACTGCGCAGACATACTGTTAGACAGTGGAGAAACACACAGAGCTGTTCTGTTTAAGAAACAGGAAAAAGTATTTGCAAGGGAAAAAGGGGGCAAGGCTGTTTAAGGGCACTGAAAAATTGGGATGATCCCTTCAGACAATCTAAGAAATCAAACTACAATTTAAAGGACACTTTTGAGGGATTTTGATGGAAAAAACAAACAGGTGGTATTGTAATCATTTTCTGAACAAAAGTATCCAGGGTATCCAGGGCAATCACACAGAGCTCAGGAGCGCTGGGATGTTTTGGATGGAGGCTACACGAGATAGCTCACAACATCTAGGAAATGCCTGGAAAATGATTTTCAGGGTCTCTGAACCAAGCTCTAAATGACAGTCAGAGGGGGTGAAATTCAGCTTCAGATTGTAGATGCCTAAATTAGGTGTCACTGCAGGCACAATGGGAGCCAAGTGTCTGAGCACCTAGCATGGTCAGTGGAGTTTTGGCCAACGCAGTGTGGATGTAGAGAGCCACATGGTATAGAGGTCCTCCATTCCTCAAGCTGAACAGCTCTTTGGACCCCCTGAACTGATGCCAGCTGATATGCCAGTTTTTATAGATGAGTGGATAATTTCACAGAGTTTTGAAAGAACTGCCTGGGATTACACTGAATACTAAAAAAAAAAAAAAAATAAAAAAAAAAAAACAGGAATTATCTATAATTATCTATGCAGGGAGCTGAACTAAACCTAAGGCAGATTTTGTGTTTTTATGAACTAAAACTGAACCATTAACTTGATATTTTTGTGGAATGTAGATGGCATCTGAAGAAAGTCTTTCCATTTATTGGTTTCACTAAAGCCTAATTATTCATAGTAGGGACACATTCAGCTTGCAATAGTTTCCGCTCCCCAAAAGCAAAGGGTTTGCCCTCTGCACAGCAAATTGAGTCTCGTCCTCTTGTTTCACCTCACCTGACTCAACATCCATGCAGCTCAGGTTCTCAATCCTGACTAACAGTGATGACTTATGGGTGGAGGGAAAGAAAAGTCAAAGTCCTTATCTTCTGCTTCCCTGCCACGTTGTCCAACTTCTCTGTGGGACACAAAGACACATCTTCTTACTGGTTCCTTTCATTACATGAAGGGAAACACCTGGGGGTTACCAGGTCTGAGTTGGAACAATTTCTGAGAACAAGAACCCTAACTGGAATCAAGTATAAATAAAAATATATATATATTTAACTTTTTAAAGTAAAGCAAAGTTTTAAAATAAGACTGCAGAATCTTGGGCCTTACTTATCAAGACTTTTCCCCTCACCCAGTCAGTCATCCTACGCCAGAATCTATGTAGTTAAAAGAATTTTTATTTTGCTAGTAAAAATTATAAATTAAAACAAAAACAAAACAAAACAACAACAACAAACATAAAAGCTCCAAAGCCATGTCATTACTTTATTTAGAGTTCTTGTTTTTCTTTTAACTTTGCTAGCTAAGGAACCAAACGAAGACTTCCATCTTACACATTTCTTTTAGAGTTATCTGGTTATCCATGAATGCTTGGGTTGTGTCTCTGTCATCTGGATTTCCAAATCATTTCCTGTTCAAGTTTTGCATAGGGTCAGGTTTACTTGGTCCTTCTATCAGATAATCATAAGCAGTCATGGCAAAGGTGTCATCAAGATTAGCCATCAAACTTTGATTCCCAGTTGATAAAGAAAAAAAAAATCAATTGGTGAATTTATCAAAAGATAAGATGCAGTTTATTTAAATGATTCTGCTTAACAGTACATCAACAAGGCACAAACTTCATTGGCCTCTTGAACACTGAGTTTTGCTGTGATTTCAAACTCTGGAAAACTGACTTGCATAGTCTGTTAAATCCATGTGCTTCATGCAGATGTGTCTGAATCTTTTTTCCAGAAATAAGTACATGAAATAGAAAACATTGTCCAATACTCCTATATTGCAGTGTGGTACTGTGGTGATGGACCCCTGAAAATATCTACAAAATCTTAATTAGGTTGTCTTGTTACAAGAATAAGATATGTCAGTTTGTCTTTTACAAACCATGAATCATAGTCATAATTTTCCTGGTATCTTCCTGTTATCTTCTCCTATGAAGACAGGCTGAGGGAGATGGGGTTGTTCAGCCTGGAGAAGAGAAGGCTCCAGGGAGACCTTATAGCAGCTGTCCAGTACTTAAAGGGGGCCTTCAGGAAAGCTGGGGAGGGACTCTTTGTCAGGGCGTGGAGTGATAGGACAAGGGGGAATGGTTTTAAACTAAAAGAGGTTAGATTTAGATTAGATATTAGGAAGAATTTTTATTTTTATTTTTTTAAAGAGGTGCCAACATCCTCTCATTTAAGAGTAAAATCTGTATGTGTGTATACTTACACAGACAAGAGTTCTCTCACTAATGCTTTTGTCTCCATACTTCCCAGTCACATTGTTCACAAGGAACAGAGACACCCAACCTCCCACATCTGTGTGATCTGGCAAAGAGTGTGTTCAGGCAGCTGGTTGCTCAAGAGTCCATGACATGGACATACCCAGAACTGGAACCAGCAGCTACTCACCTCTAGGAGATTGATGAGAATACTGAAGGGATATCTGCAGCTGAATGTAATAAAAGATTGGCCTTTGCTAGAGGGGACAGGTTGTGGCTGCTCTTTTGCACAGATTTTCTGATGGCCAGAGAATAACAAAAATGGTTGCTTTGTTGTATACAGCTGCAGGTTGCACTGCTAATATACACTGTGGTTTGACAATAAGTCTCACCAGAAATCAGTGACTTGGAACCCCCATGAATTTTCAATTTGATAGATTCAATTTCTGAAACAATTTGCTATTGCTGGTTCACTGAAGAGCTCTCAAGCTCTTCTTCTACCTGCAGAGACACCAAAAAGACTTTCTGCAGCTCACACAGTTCAGTGAAATGACATTCTTATGATGTCTTCTGTAGATGAGGATGAATTGCAAAGCATTTCTGAGGCAGGAAGAAAGGATTTGAACGGGATAATTAAAGTGTACTTCAGTGTGAAATGGCATCCCTGACTAACCAAAACATAAAACATTACATTAGTTCCTACCTAACTGTTATCCTGGCTTTACCTACTCTTATTTATAATAGATGAGATGTCAAAAATAAGCAAAATATATGAAACAAGACCACAAAGTTGAGTCAAATGTCTGCCTTAATGCTCAATATTTCAGTTTCTAAATTTAAACTAATATTTCCAAAATACATTTGTGAATAAATTTCTTATTTAAAAGCAAAGAAAAATTCCCTGTATGGATAGGCTTCAAAACTTCCTAATTATTTTTGAATCTTGCTACAATCTGTCAGATAATTGTTTGATCTTTCACTCTTTTATGTCAATGTCAAAATTATTACTGAGTATAATAGGTTCAGAACTCAGGCTGAAGAAGGGAATTTTAAAAATACAGACTTGGCACCACGTACCATAACATTACTGAAGGCGTATTATATTTAAAAAGACTTTTTAGAAAGAACAGAGTAAATTTCTTTGAAGTTATTCAGCCTATTGGGCATATGAATGTACAACAAGCACATAGTATGTTTGCCCATTGAAGACTCTTGTTAGGTTTTAAATGATAAAAATTCCAAGCACTGTAAATGCTGGTTGAAAACCTCATTTGCTTTCATAGTTCTAGATATCCAGATTTCTCACAAAAACTAGGTACAGTTGTTGGAACAACTCAATTCTTTAACACCTTCTCTAGGTCTAAACACCACTTTGCTGTTCTGAGGGGTTGTTTTTCCAAATGGAACTGGCTGAGTGGATTTTGAAACATAACCTTCAGCAGAAGCAGTCAAGATCTGACAGCTTCAGATTGGGATCTCCTCATAGCACTGGATGACTCTTTCACTAACATAACATGAAATTAAATTTACAGCCAGAGTCTGCAAGGAGTTAAGTGCCTCCTTGCAGTTGCTTCCTTAGTAGCTTCTGGCAGTGGACGTGAGGAGGTGCTTGCTGCACTCAGTGGGTGCATCAGCATCAGCTATTTACCACTCTGGAGAGCTCACTGATTCAGTGCAAATTTGTCTTGTGTCTGCAATTGGAGTCATGTAGCACACACATGAGAGCACCCCACTGTCAGTGTGGGTGCAAGGTACCTCCAAACAGGGAAAGCACATCTTCCCCATGTCCTCCAGTGGTTGGCATTCTGCACAAGCGTGTGATTCTGTTGGCAACCTCAAAGCAGCCTGGGCTGGCTGTGCAGAAACACACTTTGCATTGCCTACTAGCTACAGATGTGTGGTGTCATGTGCCCAGTGCAGGCAATTGCTATGAATTTATTGCCATAAAGATGCTCCTAGAACCAAAGCGGATCACACCAAGTCAAATCCTGCTCCTGCCTTTTCTCGCACCTCCCCAGCTGGTAATAGGAATGCCTGCAAAGTGGTAACTCACTTGAGAAACATGGCAGGTGTCTGTCTGGTCTATCCATTTGCTTGTGTTTGCCTTATCTCTTTAGCTCTGTGGGAGTTCTCAGTCGAGCAACTTCAATTATCATCCCTCTCTCTCACAGATTCCACAGACCTTCCTGAACAGACACCATGACACCTTCTGTGAGGAGACCTGTGCAAGGACTCAGCAAAACATTAATTGCAGACTCAGCAAAATATTCACTGAGACACTAAAATATAAATGGTGCATACGGTGGATTGCAGATTCATTCCTTGTATCTGAATTTATCCCCGCAGTAAAGTTTTAGTATTTATTAGTCAGGATACTGAAGAGACTTGTATGCTAACTGAAATCCCATGCAAACTAATAAACAAAACTTAAAAATTGCATTGGGCCAATTAAACTTGCAACATTGCCAGGAAAACAGTTTTAGTGGAGGCCAAGTCTTTATGAAAAGGTATCTGAACTGGAATCCTTGGGTGTAAAAAGGCTACCCATTAAACCTTAGAGAAATGGTTGCTGCAAGCAGGAATGAGGAACATGGCCAAGATGTGGTGGTGAGGCTGTTCTAGTTCATGCTGGAAGTTGTCTCCAGGAATCTAAGCCTTGCGCTACTGAAATCACTAAGGGAACTTCTTGTGATTTTTTTTTTTTGGAAAAAGAAAGCAATGAAAAAAGTTTGCATGCCAAGCTTTAACCTGGGACTGATTTGCTTCATGAGAGTGAAGCCTCAGTGTGTGTGCGCTCTGGTAATTGAAATACCAAACTGTATGAGAGACCCTTCCTTTCAAAGGACAGATGGGTCCACAATAACTGTACAATTGCCACAGCTGCTGCAGAATCGGAAGTTTTGTAATGCTTGGAATAGGAGGATATTTAGCATGTCTACATGGCACAAAGCACTGCTTTGCAAAGCTACCTCTAAATGAGTCGGAAGTAGTCCATCTTCATGCAACTTTCTCCTCAGGCTAATGAACTTTGCCTCTTGGCAGGGCTAATTAACCCATGTGAAGTGCTATGCTAATATGACTATATTGTGTTTACTACCCACATTACATAGTTTCAAGTCAGGTTGGCTATCTCTGCATTAAACTGCAGTCACGGCTGTGCCAAGGGCATCAAAATACCCTGCTAATGTGAGTCTCAGAGCTTGCCTCTGCCTGTGCTCCTCAGAGAGAGTTCTCATTGCAGGCAGTGGGAACTTAGCCTAAGGAGCCCATGACTGGGCCTTTAAACATTCAAGACCAACATTTTGAATAATTGACTCTCTAGTTTGCCTCGGGATATTATGATAGTTTTCAAAGGCTGGTTCCAATATAGCAATAAGCCACAACAACGTGTGTGTTAGTATGCAATCGGTGCATGCCTTCAGTGCATTGGCATGGAGCCTTTACCACCCAAGAAGTAATCCCGAAGTAATCCAAAGCCTACTGAAATCTGTGGAAAACTTTCTATTCAGTTCAGTTGGCTTTGATTTCCATTGACTTCAACAGGTTTCAGATCTGCCCCAGAGATTCCAGTCCCTTGTACAAGGACTGTTTACATGAAATCATTAGATAAAATACACAAACAGCTCTTGGAACAAGGACCAGCACCTAGGACTCTTCTTGGCGAAGACCCTAATCAGTGTGCTGCAGTCATACCCTTTTTTGTTTTTTCTCTCTTTAAGCCCATGCAGCCCATGAGGTTTTTTTTCTTGTTTGTTTGTTTTTGTATTTTTTTTTTTCCACGCAGCCTGGCAACTTCAGCACAGGCTTGACCTTAGCACTCCCTGGAGACTTGCAAGATGGGTAGCTGAATATCTCCAAATGGGAAAAAAACATAGGCTCCATATCACACATCCTTCATGAATGCTCTAGCCACTAAATGGTTGTACACAAAGCGGTTGTTGGCAGCTCTTCCCTTGGCTGTGTTTTACAAAGGGTGGTATGAACCACCCTGTTGTATGGAGGCAATTGGATGTAGACAGTGTGTGCGATGCCTTAGGAAAGACTAGTGGACCAAAGCTCCTCAGCTTGTGGATCTCAGTGACCAGAGGCACGAGCAGGGGCCACGCTCCTCAGCTCTGTCATGGGGAAAGTATGTCCGCATATGCCCAGAGGCACATTTCAAGGTCTGTGGAGAACCTCCCGAGGCAAAAAGGAAAGAATTTGTGGAAGTGAGGTGGTGCTGGGTGGTTGGAGAAGAGTGTTTAGATGTAAGTGATCATATGCTTTTTAAGCCCCACATTACAGGTTGCTCCCAGTCGTGGCCTGAGTTACTCATCATCACAGCACTGCACCAACAAACACAAGGCCTTCTCCATCCACGGGCTAGCTCAGGGTTAGCTTCCAAGTTAGTGCCTACAGCTGTACTATTCAAGTACACGCTCCTTTAAGCCCATGCAGCCCACAAGGTTTTGCTTAACCTCCTGTTGAAGAAAAATAGAGATGGAAACCTAAGATTCTGATTCTAAAGAAAAGACTTCTGGATTTGGGATTATCAAGAAGTCTTAGTTAGGTATTAGTCTGGCACTAATATTCATTTTTACTGTGGATCAAGAGCTTCTCGTTGAGTAAACGTTGGTAATGGGTGCTACAAAGATTATAGAGATGATGGTAAGATCTGAGGTTATAGGAATGTGATTGCTGTTTGGTGATCATATGAGTAGAGTGGTATTTCCACAGCCAGGCGAGTAAAAATATTGCAGGAAAGGAATTAAAATGCTCTGATTTTTTAAATCAGTATCCTCATGGAATCATAATTTAATAAATATATTTCTGATATACAGATGAGTTTTTTTCCAAATCAGTTATGAATTTAATCCATGGGCAAATTGATTAATGTATTAACAGAGAAGTAATTATCTAATAGGATGTCTATTTAGGTAATGTGTAGTTAACAATTAATGTGCCATTAATAATAGTTAATGTATACTGTTTAGTTAAATATACTCATTAATCAAAACAGAGCAAGCTAAAATAATGCTAAGTGCTACTGTATCAGTGTATTGCCAGCTTGGACAGTAGAGTTAATTATAGGTCAGATGCTGATAATCTTGCTCAGATCAAGGAGTTCCTTGTCCCTTTAATAGCCTCAGGGGGTATTTCTGCATTTCACTTTGAGATGCTCCCTGAAGCTGCTCCCAAGACCACATGCACTGAGTCTGCCTCTTTACTAGTAAATTAAACAGTGCCAGGGCACTGGAATTGAAGTTGTCAGAGCAGCCGTTGACATGCTTTTGGCCTGGGCCAGCAAGCACTCTCCTAAACAATTCCCTGGCATGATCGGGGAGTCAGCAGAGGCCAGGGACTATTCCCAGGTGGCCGTGTGAGTGTGGCCACCCTGTTTTGGGGAGTAAGAGAGTTTAATAGTAATGGCATGGTACACTGTGGGTTGGCCAGTTTCGATGCTGAAGAATGGTCCCAGGCAAGTGTAATTCATTAGTGTAAGTGCCGTTGAGCAGCACAAATGGTAAAATCTGCAAACACAGCCCCAGCTGTGGTTGAAATGTACTTTGTGAGTAAAAGGGACTCCCTAGCAGTTCACAATTGTGTTACATGCTGCATAGCCCGTTGGGTAGCCTTGCCAGGCACACCAAGGCAGTCTGCGTGCATAAATGGGAACTGTATGTGTGTGTGTGTGTGTATCATCCTCTTTCCCAGCCATGTAACCGAAACCAAATATCGTCTCTTACTTCAAGCGATGTATAAATCTATATGCATATAACACATATATATTGCTGACATGTAGCAATTGTTGATGGAGCAAGCTCTGATGCTGCTGTTAAACTGCACTGAGTAGTTAATCAGTGGCCCTATTTTATTGTTTTTGACATTGCTTTCTACAGGTTGAAGAAGTTTACCTTTATAAGAAGCAGAAAGTTGACAGATATAGTAGATAATTCTGTTATGCCTGCTTGGAAATGATTAATGCTAAACTTTTGAACAGGTCTGCCTTGAAAAGGAAATGTCACCTGTTCAAACGCAGCTTTGTATGTTCTCCTGTGGTAATGTATTCAGTGCTTATCGAAATGCTGATCTGCTGGTAGTTTCAGGGAGTAAAGTGAGTTTCAGCAAATGAAGCCCAATCCTGCAGGTGCATGTTCAGGCAAAACTGCCATTAGTTTTAATGAGAGTTTGTCTTATTCAAAAGTGCAGGATGAAGCCGGCTAGTAGGTAAATGAAATATGTGAGCACAAGGGTGGGTTTTTATTATTAAGTATATATTGATGTGCCTTTGAGACCTCCATCCAAAAATGTTTGGAGTTTGTATGCATTTTTCATGCAAAAGCAATCACTAGAGCATTTTTATGATTTATTAAATTCTCATTTTATTTCCCTCCCTTCCGGCTGCTTAATAAAGAGTTTCCAGCTGTTTGTACTTCCATTTGACAGATAAAGGAGACCCTGATTCTGCAAAACACCTAGGAACATGTATAATTTTAAACATGTGAAAAGTATTTTCTGACTGAAATGAGCTATCAGTGGGCTTGAAATTATGCATGCAAAGAGACAGATTTTCTGAAGTTCTTAGGTGCCTAAAAATGTAGATGTGGTTCAGTGGGATTTTTAAGGATACTTAAACGTGTTCCTAACTCCCTCTGTAATGATTTCTTTAGTACTCCATGAGTAATGAGAGAATAGGCAATAAAGAGCACACTTTTACACTAATGCATTTCAAAAAACTGCAGTTTCTGTAGTGTAGGGAATTAGGAAAAATAGGTTAAATTTAACAGGAATGCCAGGAATAGGGAGAGACTAAATGATTGCAATAGTTGACTGTCGTTTCCTCTCTGGAATTACCTGAAACATTTACAGGTTTATTACCATGCTGCCTCTCAGACGTACTAGAACCTAAGCAAAATAAAAGGTCTTATGATCTATCAAGTTGTTTGAGGAACTCCAACTACTTCTTCTGTTCATGAATCATCTGTGAGTTGTTCACGTTTTCCATGAATTTGTCCATTGTTCAGATTTGTATGAAATTTATTTTCTGGGAAAAGCCTATTAATTAACTAACCGAGGAACCAAAGATTGGGGCCAAAGGGCCAGATTTTCAAGCACTCTCTAGGGAGAGTACTGTTTATACATATTTCATGGGAGGGGTTATAATTTCAAAAATAATTGTGGTGGTTTGGAATTTGTAAATGCTTTGGGTGGATATTGTTACATATTAAGTTTTTTGAAGTAACTAAAATTCAAATGACATTCTTAGTCATTTAACTATTCAGTATTTGAACTTCTCCTTAGAAAGTTGTTTGACAAATACCAACACCATGGAAACTGTAATATTTATGTACTAATTGAATACAAATAGAATATTTCCTCTACCACTTATCTTTGTACATGGAGACAGTTCCTCATTCCAGATCTGACCCCCTATCTATCTACCTATCTATCTAAACCTCGCTCTATTCAATACTTCATGCATACTACCAACATTCTCTCAGTAACATTTTTGCTTCACACACTTCCCTTTTAGTCACTTAGTTTATAAATAAT
This sequence comes from Anser cygnoides, assembly GCF_040182565.1. Lineage (NCBI taxonomy): Eukaryota > Metazoa > Chordata > Aves > Anseriformes > Anatidae > Anser > Anser cygnoides. Next base: position 168,929,911 of record NC_089873.1, on the reverse strand, counting down.
GCACTGATAATCACTGTGACTCTTTGAGTTTGACACAACTGAAATTGCAATTCAATATGAGTCATTTTCCTAATACATATTTAAGTTGTCCAATTTTCTCAAGTTCTTCTTATTTTTGTCTAGTTTTCAGCTGGATTCACATGTTTTGAATGACACCAATTTAGTTCTTGTGTAGAGATCTGAGGACATTTACTGGGATGTTTGTTGTTTTTAATTGAATATTACAAAATGCAGAGAGCTAGAAGATAAAAATAAACAGTCTGTATTGACTTTTAATGGAAATGATTAGAAAACTAGCTTAGTAAACCTCCTCCTTTTAGGGTGTATCTGTACTTCAATCACAGTTATTGCTGTAGCCAGTGTTAATATTCCCACAGTAGCTGTAAATCAACTAATAACTGCAGCAGTACAGGGCTCTGCTAAGACAGACCACATAAATATTTACCTGGCTGAGATATATATGCAACCAGCACTAAATTTCATACTGACATTGCTCTCACTCTGCCTAACCAGTTTGCAGTTAGCTCTGCCCTGCCTGCAAAAGGTGCCATTGTATCGAGTGTCCTCTCAGAAAGAGCTGTGGGTAAGCTGGAGGTTAATTGATGAGCAAGGAGTGCTAGTTTGGTAAACCACTGATAGCCCAGAGCCGAGGGGCTGGCGCTGGGTGGCTTGCATGATTAAACCACTATTTTAAGAATGAGGAATACTCTAGAAAACTTGATATTAGTAGTGATGATTGCAATAAATACACTAAAAGATGATCATATTTCTACTGCAAACACACTTGTTCAAAGGATCAGTGGCAAGGTGACTCACTTGTTTTCAAATGAGTCCGGCTGTGGTGGATTCAATACAAATAACAACAGAAATATAGGAAACATGTTTTGGGCCTGAATCTCAGAGATTTCACATAATTCCTAGACTACCCCCAAGGAAGGAAAACAGAAATTGGTTTAATGGATTAGGTGAGGTGAAGGAGAAGAGAAGTCTTTCTTCCCCGGCATGCAGTGACAATTGAGCTGCCTGCAGACCTTGCAGAACCAGCAGATGAAAGAGCCACCAGACCTTAGAACCTCTTTGTACCACTGTGCAGAGGAAATTCAACAAGAAATGGATAATTTATTGGAAAGCTGTTGTCGGGCTATTTTTTGTACTCTTGCCAGTAATGTAGAAGAATGCAGGTCCTCACAGCTTCACAAGCTCTCCACCTGGCTCTTCTAATCACCCTTTCTCATGTGTGATACTGCAGAAACATTCCTGCTGCTGGAGGCTTTCTGATGCTCTGCTGGAAGAATTCTAAAACTCCTAGGGTATGCAAGTAGCAGTCTGATTCACTTCCCACCACTGTGTAATACTGACCAGAGCCACGGGTGTGAGCTGGTGTATGCTGTCAGAAGAACAGAAATAATTTCGCAATCGCAAAACACTCATTGATTATGCATCTTATGCACGCATAAGTTATTAACTAATTTAAATTTAACTAATTTAAATTTAACTAATTAACTAATTTAAATTTAAAGTATTTGCCATGGTAAAAAGTGCTGCTTTTCACTGATGCACAGAAATAAAATAGCATCTTCCAAAGAATCCCTGAGAAAGTCCCCTAATGCGCTGCCAGATCCTGATGTGTAATTCCAGACACAGATTAAAGTACAAACTAGAAAATACTGGTTGTTTGACGACAGTCTCTATAATGATGCCCAGACTTTTTGTTTCCTCTCTAGTTCTGTGTACCAATACAGACCTAGAGTAAACAGAAACATGAGCTTTCATTACCTTGTATTCAAGCAGCTGCAATAAAAACTGCTAATGGAAGACGAGGAAAGAAGAGGTAAAAGATCAAATGCCCTAAAAGATATTTACACAACATAAGAGTTTTGTGACCATAAGATACTATTTTGAGGTTATGTACAGTGAGTGAAGAAAGAAACTGCACTTTCAGGAAACTTTGTGACAAGAATAGGTGGGAAAATAATTATATTGCATGTCTAGCCTTCCCTTTATACAGACAAATTGTATGGCAAATGCCAAAGCAAACAGTTTATAAGTGAAGCCTAAGGTTTATTCATTTGCTGTCTGATCAGAGGAATTTATACATACCTGTAGTATGAGTGTCTTTATTTCACATTTTCTTTTTTCTAAACGTGGGAGGTCTATTAAATCACTGTTAGGAAAGTTCAGGCATTATTTTAGAAATTGCTTTACTTTGGAATTTTATTTAGAATTTAAGGATTATTGCATGATTTAATGTGAAAGTATTACCTTAATTACACTTTTCCTCCTTTGAGCAGATAACTAGCCTACTGAAGAGTGGTGGCACAGCAGATATTTTAGTGAGACATTTTTGATACTCTCTCATAATGCCATGAACAAGCTAAGGAAACATAGTCTTTAGGAAATAACTGGAAAGTAGGACAGCCTGAAAAATCTTGCTCAAAACATAGGCATGAGATTCACTGAAAAACTGTAAAGTCCTTCCAAGTGGGGTGGTTGTAGGCTTATGTCCTGGCCCCAGACCTAGTCTAGATTTTCATTTAGGGTCTCAAATAGGCTAGAGAGCATACACACACAGGTAACTTGCAGATGGCACTGATGGGACTATGCTCCAAGCATTTTGGAGGAGATCTTCAGAAATCAGATGGGCAAAATGAAGGGATGGCCTGAAATCCAAAATAAGGGGAAGTGCAGAGAACTATACTTTAGAGGGAAAAAAAAAAAAAAAAAAAAAAACATAAAACGGACAATAATGACAGATACAGCAACACAGCAGGCAAAGATTTGGAGATTACTGTGAACCACAAACCAGTTAGGAGTCAACAATGTGATGCTCTTGTGAACAAGACAAAAACAACTGGGAGACGACTGCTTAGCTCTGCTAAGGTGTTGGTGAAAGCTCACCTGGAAGACTCAGCCCACTTTCAGGCACTGCACCTGAAGAAGGCTGTAGGCAAATTCAAGGTGAAGGTAACAATCAGGGTAAGAGGTTTAGAAGACATAACAAACAATAGAAATTGGATTGCTTGGTCTAAAAGGGGAAGGCTGAGGTGGGAACAAATTAAGAGTCCACTACAACAGGATTGTTATAGAAAGACAGATTCACTTGAAGAAATTGAAAATATCATTTTTTGAAGGCTTTTAAGGATGGATTACAAAAAACTCTTTAAGGATGAGCTGGGAATGCTTCTTCTCAACAACCTCTTGAGGTCATTTACAGCCTTATACTGCTATGATCCATTGATGCACACCAAAAAAAAAAAAAAAAAAAAGCATCTGAAATCAAACTTCTATTCTTAAACAGTTTATTAGAAAACTTTTTTGTGTGTGTGTGTGTTATGTTTGTGTGTGTGTGTGTTATATTTAGTGTGTGTGTGTGTTATATTTAGCATGCCACCCTACTATTATTTTCCACAGACAGAGCGTTTCATAATTCTCATGTCAATGCTTTCTTAGTTCTTGATGATTTTCATGAATATTCACATTGAAAAGGCTTTAGGAGGTCTTTTCTAAATAAGAATCATGTTCCAAAGGTTTTTACTGTCATTTTGTAGGTGTTTGTTAGATGGCAAATACCTCTTTAATCTGTTTCCTCACAGACAGTTAATCAGAGAGGGTAAGGTTTTAATCTCTCAGGATGATTGCAACTTTTGTATTCAATGCACATACTGATATTTAGCTGTAAACCACATGATTCTTAGTAATTTTTATCCAGAAATTGTTCCTTCGGTTTCCAAGCCAAATCTCAAAATATTTTCACTGGTACTAGGAAGGTTCATTTGCATCACATTTGCTTCATTTGCATCTCTTGGCAACATTTTTTGGTTCAGAGCACTTACCCTTCAAAAATATACTTATCTACAAGTAGTGACCTCTGGATGCTACCCTCAGTCTAGTCAGTGAGACAAGGTTGTGAGAATAATTGACGTGCTTGTTATCTTGATAACACTTTGTTATCATTTAAGAAATCATCTTGGATTGATTGAAAATAAAACTTACTGTGAAGTTTTCAAACCAAATTTAACACTCTACTTAAAGGAATATTAAAATTCCTCATGTAGTTTTGCTGAAGAGGAAACTGAGAGGCAGTTTTGCTTTAAAAAAAAAAACTGTGAATGTGACATTATTTTTAAAGATGTTTTGATTTGACTCAAATCAATGCTGTTTTCAGTGAAAATAGTTATGTCCCATCATCAGAGCTCACTGTTAAATCCATTTGTTAGCAGGAGAGACACATAAATTAATCACTGACAGAGTACAAGGTTATGCTCATCATAATAATAATGCAGGCTCTGTTGTATGGAGAATTAGGTGATAAACCATCTACTTTATGGCATGCAAAGGATCAGATGTTGCTGCACCTATATAATTTGCTGCAGATTATGAAAACAGGAGGTTCAACAGTCACAGGACTGGATTTATTTTTTAACCTAGGCTTTAGCTGGGATTTTGGTGTAATCTTTGTGGGCTGTGCATTGACACACAGATAATAGACTTCTCCTGTGATAACTAGAAACATAATTAACATTCATTTTTTGTGCACTAGTGAGATGCCTGTCTGCCTTCCTCCCACTCGTGTGGCTGTAGGCCCTCTGGAACAGAGCTCCAGACCAAATGAAGCCCATGGGCCACAAATTCCCACCCCATTTGAAAAGGGAAGCCTCCTCCCAGAGGGATGATGGTAGCAGAGAAAATATTGCAGCCCTGGGCAATGAGTGAGGCAGGCAGTCTGGCACTGCGGCTCAGCAGATCTCTGAGACATGAAGTCACCTAAGTGAAGCCACCCCACACATGTCAAACCAACTGATGGATTATGTATGTGTGCTTCTTCACCTTTTGGTTCCACCCAGTCTGCAGGCCTTATATGGGGTGTAAGTCCATTAGGTTTTTATCAGGGATTCCACTTAAATTCCCTTTCCACGAACATGAACTTGACTTTCTTGGGAAGAGTTCACGTGCTGTTTCACACACCTGCAGGGATTTTAGTCAAGCTGCTCATTATTCCAATCCTCTCATCTGGGAAGATGTGCTTACACCAAGGATGCACCTCCTGTGGCTATTTTCTCTTTGAGGTAAGGGAGGTGAAATTGTTTGCCTGGTATATACCATTCATTTTCCTCATGGTAATGGGTGAACACCTTCTTCTTGCTGCTATCTTTCCTTCATGGAACCTGCAATGTTGCACAAATTTTCCATGTATTTGCCTAGCCTGTAGGGCACTGTATTCCAGTTTCATTCTTTAGGTTTCTTTGAAGCCAATGAAGTAGGACTGGCTCTTGAAAGTGCAGAGGTTGGGATCCAGTCCATATTTATACCATTTTATGCCTTAACTGCACAGATTATATCAAAGGACAGACCGGGCCCAAATGAGACTTTAACTAGCTTCTTAAATCAACAAGAAATGTTTTGGGTTTTAGTGTATTGATTTTCCTGCAGTTGCTCATCCTGAAAATTTGGCAATAGATTTCTGCTGAAGATTTTAAATCAGACCTTGTTATACCACATGAGTAAAAGGAAAGAAATTAGTTGTACTTTATCATTTCCACTTGAAAATTAATAGAGATTCTTCCACTACTTTCAAACCAAAACAATACTTTCCCTTAAATGAAACAGAAGACTGTGGTCACAGCCCATCTGAAAAAAAATACAGTGAGATATTTACTCTGCAACTGAAACTGCCTACACTGGAGTACTTAGCTGGTGTAAGAGCAGTCTTTGAGGGGTATGGCCAGCACAAACAACCCTTTTGCTGGTATGTCCATGTTTGTCAAAGACTGGAAGTCCATCTTGCAGTCACAGAGCTGTCCCAGCAGAAATGCAAAGCACAGACCAAGTCCAGGCTGTCTAGGTAAGTCCGATGTTGCACTGAGGACACGAAGAGGAAAAGTCCTACTCTGAAAAAAAAATGAACAAGCTTAGAGAGGGAGATAGGAGATTTGATCGTAAAACAGTAAAATTAAGACAAGGACCCAAAATTCTTGTTAATGCATTCAGAGTGGAGCATAAACAATTTCTGTGACAAAGCATGACAAACTATGAACAAGTACTACAGGATGGGGTTCCTAATAATCTTTTGACAGCCAAACATTCAGAAGCTGTTGAGAGGCACCACAACATCTTGTTCCTTGGCTAGTGTACACAATATATTCTCCTCAATCTGGCAACAATGAGCTGTGTCTCTTCTTTCATTCTAGTTTGCGTACTCTGTCCTCCTTTTCCTGATCCTTCCTGCAGAGCCATGTCTTTTCCACATTTTCTATGTTTCATGTACACTGCAATTAATTATTATCTCTGTGGCACTAACCACTTGAAGTTCTACAACGTCTGCCTAAGTTGATGGAGGCCTTTTGTCATTTTCTTGACATGAGCTTTTGTTACATTATCAACAAAATGGTCAGATAAGCCCTTGAAACTGGGTAAAACTTAGTGATCTTTGAACTTTTAGTGATCAGCTTTGGAAAACAAGGGTGAATTTAGGGGACCTCTGGAGAATCTGCCTTTGCTTTCCTCAGTTCCTCATTTTCCTCTCTCTACAACTTTCTGAGGAGGGGAAGCAGAGAGTAAGGTGTTGATCTCTTCTCCCTGGTGGAGAACCTATGATAGAATGCATGGGGATGGCACAAATCTGCACCAAGGGAGATTCGGATTGGGTATTAGGAAAAAAAATTGCTAGGAGGGTGGTCAAACACTGGAACAGGCTCTCTAGAGAGGTTGTTGATGCCCCATGCCTGTCAATGCTCAAGAGGCATTTGGATAATGCCCTCAATAACATACCGCAACATTTGGTTAACACTGAAGTAGTTGGGAAGTTGTTCTTGATGATCTTTTTAGGCCCCTTCCAACTGAACTATTCTTCTTTGCCTCTGTTCAAGTCATTTGGATTACAACTGTGTCTGTCCTTGCTTACCATAACACTTTTAATATACAGCAAATAATTATAATGGTGAGTCTGAGGCCATTCTTACTACTCCACTAACGTTTCATTTAGGGCTGGCTGGATGCATGATGTTGATTCCAATTTATTACCAATTGCTGAGCTGTAGTAAATGTCAGCTAAAGAAGAGCTTAAATATCTTTCAGTTCAAGCATTTGTCATTGCAATTTTGAAGGGGAACGAGTATGATTCATAGCAGCATTCACTCAGGTTGGTAAGTTGGTTCTCAACTAGTGCATGTGTGTTAGCAATTTAGTACTGGAGAAGTTATTGTTAAAATTAAAATTTTCCCTGTGTCTGTTCTTGGAATTGTGTAGTACACGTGAGCATACCTCAGGAACCAAAGCTGAAGTTAAGCTCTCAGGGTCCATCCAGAGCACTTCACTGACAGTGGGTGCAAGGTGCCTTCAAAGCACATCTTCTCTGTGTCCTCCAGCATTTCACACACTATGCAAGCACATAATTCTTTTAGTAATGGCAAAACAATCACAGTTGGCTGTACAGAAAGCTACTTTGCATTGAAATATGTGCCTTGGACAGGCAACTGGTGTCCTCCTTGTTCCTCAAGGGTCAGCATTGGGACTGGCAGTGTTTAACATCTTTGCTGGTGACATCAACAGTGCGATAAAGTGCACCTTCAGCAGGTTTGCTGATGACACCAAGCTGTGTGGTGCAGTCAACACACAGGATGGAAGGGATGCCATCCAGAGGGACCTGGACAGGCTGAAGACATGGGCCTGTGTGAACCTCATGAGGTTACACAAGGCCAAGTGCAAGGTCCTGCATCTGGGCCAGGGCAATCCCCAGCACAAATCCAGGCTGGGTGGAGAATGGATTGAGAGCAGCTCTGAGGAGAAGGACCTGGGGGTTTTTGCTTGACAAGAAACTCAACATGAGCCAGCAATATGTATTTGCAGCCCAGAAAGCCAACCGTATCCTGGGCTGTATCAAAAGCACCAGGGCAAGCAGGTCAATGGAAGTGGTTGTCCCTTTCTACTTTGCTCTTGTGAGACCCCAGCTGTAGTACTGCGTTCAGCTCTGGGGCCCCCAGCACAAGAGGGACATGGACGTATTCAAATGAGTCCAGAGTTGGGCCGCAAGGATTGTCGAAGGGCTGGAGTACCTCTCCCATGAAGAGAGGCTGAAGGAATTGGGGCTGTCTAGCCTGGAGAAGAGAAGGCTCCAGGTGGACCTCACAACAACCATCCAATACCTAAAGTGGGCCTACAAGAAAGCTGGAGATGGATTTTTTGTCAGGGAGTGTAGTGACAGGACAAGGGGGAATGGTTTAAACAAAAAGAGGGTAGATTTAGATTAGATATTAAGAATAAATTCTTTGCTCTGAGGGTGGTGAGGCACTGGACCAAGTTGCCCAGAGAAGCTATGGATGCCCCATCCCTGGAAGTGTTTAAGGCCAGGTTGGATGGGCCTTTGAGCAACCTGGTCTAGTGGTAGGAGTGGTGGAACTAGATGATCTTTAAAGTCCCTTCCAACCAAAACCATTCTATGATTCTATAACAACTTCAATGCCAGAAAAAGTGTGTTGTGGAATAGCTCTACAACATTATAGCTCTACTATAATAAATTTCACCACATTGTGGTCCCACTGTGATGAATTTTACCAAATCAAGCACTGGTTGTTCCTTTTTTGTAGGCCTCAGAAGTAGCTACTCTAGTTACATCCACTGGGAAATGCTTTGTGATCCAATATTCTGTCCATGTTGTGTCACAGTCCAAGAACTTAGAAGTGAGTGGTGAACCTACAAGAACCTACAAGTGGTGGCCTAATTCAATGTTGCCAGAAAAAATGAAAAGGAACACAAAGCAAGTGCTTGACTGTAGCCAAAACACCATTTCTTTGATAACAATGACTTTGATTGTGAAGCAATGATTGCTTTTATCAATGATACTAGATTACAGGCAATGATCCCTCCACTGTGACTACTTTCACGTACCTGCACAATGCTGGTGGTTTTTGCCTGTTAAAACACCTTCCACTGTTACCAGACAAACTGCGTTTTAGATCCATTTACAAGACTTTTTTCTACTGCAGACCTCTTTTTTTTTTTTTTTTTTTTTAACCACTCTCAGCAGTAGAACCTGCTCTTTTTCCATGTCACTTTCTATTGTGAATAGAAACTGTCCCCAGCTCTATGGCTGGACCTTGAACTGGGAAGGCTACTTGTGTCCCCCAGTCATTTTGAGTTTGCTGAGTTTGACCGATTGCTGAGTTTGACCGATGTACAGAAACATCTCTCCAAGAGCTTTGTGTTGATTGTCCTGTTGAAGTAACGCACGTATTATTTACCATAAGAGACATTTCAGAAAACAAAGGGTTAAGACAGTGAAAAGTTTGCACCTTTCCATATAAACCTTAGTACTTCCTTGCGCATTTTCTGTATGTTTATCCCAGTCCTAACCCACTTCTTTTCTACTGGAAGAAAATGACATCAAGCAATTACTCCTTGTTCCCATTCTTTCTAGTCCAGGTGAAGGGTTTTAACAGATTAATGTTTCTTTGATTTGGACCTTGGAAAAATCCATCCATAACCTGTTGCGGTGTTGGTAGACATTTCACTGTTAGCAGTCCCTGACAGTGAAGTCTCCCAGCTATACTCCCTGGAAGACATTTATCTTTGTCATGATTCCATTTAGTATTTGTTTTTCTTAACGGTCTCCTTTTATCCTGTATAACCCAACAAAAAACATAAAACAGATAAAAGTAGGTACTTAGGAATACTGTGAAAATAATAGAGATATCTCATTCTTTACAACAAACAAATGAATATGAAGTGCTTCACACACTGCAGCCTTACAATCTGGATGTTACACAAGCAAAAATAAATGCACACACCCATAAAACTAGTAAAACTGGCTGTTGCAGCTACACATAGTTCCTTGTGTTCATTAAAATTCTATCTTTATTGAGCTTATCTTGATTGGCATGCAGATCAAAGTGAAAACGTAATAAATAAAATAATATATATAATGGAATCCATGGAAAGAAGCTATTCAGAAGATAATTCCAGTAAGTAAATTGCAATGCAGTATTAAAAACAACAGTGCAGAAGCATTTGAAACGTAACACGTCATACACTCTTGAAGGGCTGGATCCTGAGGCCATTACTCACTTGTGTAGACACACTGACTTCAAAAGAATTACTCGCCATGAGTAAAGATAGTTGGAGTAATACTAAACAAGAGAGTATTAGCTCCTCCTGTGCAGCTGTGTAGCTGAATAACAGCACTGCGTGAGCGTGATCCTGTCAGCAATGCCCAGTTCAGTCCGTAATGGCAGCTTCAAGCCCTCTCTGGGACATGGTGAGCCCCAGCACAGGGCAGAGTATCCTTGATGAAATGCAAAGTGGGGAGGACAAATATATACAAATATGAAATAAATTTAAGCAAAAATCCCCGTTTTTATTTGTGTTCACTTGTGCTGCTTACAAAATTATTTTCTTATTTCTCTAGCTCTTGTTGGCCTTTTATGGCCCATACATGGAAAAGTGAGCTGGATCATCCTTGCCTCATCCATTATTAAGCAAACAGTTGTGCTTTGCTGAACTGGGACCCCCATTTCCATAGATGAATTTTTATAGCTATTTAAATGTAAGGAGAAAGAGCAATTTGACTTTCAGATGCCAGGAATGAATTTTCAGGGCAAGTAGCTAAGAATTTATTATTTTTTTTAACACCTTAAACTGTTAACTAGAGTCTTTTGATGCAACCATAGTACATGAACATAAGGCTTCTTAACATCATGTTTGCATTTTTTTCTTGGCACAATTGCACTTGAGGTAAGGGATGATCTACAAAGTTAGTCACAAAGGTGAACAAAACAGAAACTAGATGACAGAGTCTAGACATCAGAAACTAGAAGACAAGGTATATACATCATGGGCTATTGAACAGAATTAGTTCAATCCAGAATACGAGAGAGAACAGGTCGGAAAAAAAATGAATGACAGAATAGAAGCTTAAGAGAAACATTTCTCAAATAAATTTAGCCTAACTGGCATCAGTGGCTTCTGATTGCTTACATTGTTTGAGCATTGGGAAACAACAAAAAGACCTGGGTATGCCAGATTTTGGCTTTCTGGAAAATAACATTGAGGGAAAATTTCTCCCACTTTGGTCTTTCATCCCTTTTATGTTTGAGCATTCTTATTACATACCCAGTATAACCAAGAATTAGCCAGACTGTCGTACCATAAGGATGAGTTTCAACAGAGAAAAACATTTATCTGTGGTTACAGACTGGCTCTCTGTGAAAAACAAAACAAAACAAAAACTGGTTGTGGCAGTACGTTCTGGAACTTCTAAAAGCAAAAGATGAGGCTAAGTTTACCTGTCTGCCTGCCACTGCCTAGAGTGTTTTCCCAGGTCTCAGCTAGTTTATAACATATGGTTACCTGCAGTCATGTGAAAATGTTTTCAACCAGCCTGGTGAATTTTTGGCAGCCACTTTTGTTTTACAGAAAAAATATTTCACACTATTTTGAAGTTGTAGGAGGCAATGTCCCCTTCCTCAAAATAGTTCTAGATATTTTGAGCCCAATTCACTACCTCTTCAACCAATTTTTTTGTTCATATGACTCAATCAATCACAGCAGCTTTACATCTGTGTCATTTTGGAGTAAGTACTATAGTGAACCAGCCCCCTTTGCTCCTTTCTTCTACATTTTTCCACTGCTGTTGTGAAGGATTCAAGAAAATTTTCCACATCTGAGAGCTTTCTGAGTAAGGAATGGAAGATATGGCATCCTTAAAACCCTGACAAGCATCTCAGAGGTTATGATATCTGTAATACTGAAAAATGCCACCCAGGTTATTTCATTTTTTTTTCTCTTTATCTTGTTTATATTTTATTAACAAAACTAAATCTGATTCCAATAGCTGAGTGGAGACTTCTCTTTAAATGAAAGATTCACCCCTAGCTCATTGAAGCTCTTAACTGACACGGAAGTTAACTGCATTATGTGGGCTTCAGGCCATCCTCAGCACAATCAGTCTTCGTCAAGCTGAAACTTGCTGTGTTTAGGCAGGCTGGGATTTCTAAACAGGTTGTTCAGCCCTATTTTCTATGCTCAGTTGCCCAAGGTTTTGTTTTCTTCCAAGAGTAACAACAAAGCATCTGGCTTACAAAAGTTTTGAAAGAGTCTATCATTTTGAAAGATTTTCTAGCCTTAAAATGGGCAGTTCCAATTGAACAGACAGCACGTTTCCAAAATGGAATGGTCTCTGCAAGCTCTGAGGGACCGGTGAGCTGTTATCTCTGACTTTTCTCTGTAATTTGTGACCTTTTAGGTATGCAGCAACGCAGCTACAGTTTGACAGCATCTGGAGGTCTAACTGAGGGCACTTCAGGACTCTGAAAAAGGATTCCTCTTGAGTGTTTAACTCAATCACATTTATTAATAAGGTGCTTAGAGCCTAGAAAGGGCACGACTGTCTACTTAAACCTAAACAAAGATTAATATCCTTTCATGTGGTTTATGTGTTTGCCTGGTATTTGATGTTGTGGGGCTTTGGTACAAAACTGGGAAAAAACGCTTTTCCAGCATGTCATGTTCAAGTAAATATATATCCATAGGAAAAACATAAAAGAAAAAAAAAACAACAACAAAAAATCACCCACCCTCCAGAGGATGTAAGTTATCAAATCTGCTAGCATCTCTTCCAAACCAGTGTGTAATAACTGTCTATACAAGTTACAGTTACTTCTCATACAGGAGAAAAATCATCAACAAGCATATGTCCACATAAGCAACTTAAGGATGAAATGAAAGTTTCATCTCAATTATGTTCTTAATGTAATATCATTAATATGTGATCCATACATTTAACTAGCACAGTCTGAATGAAAGTTACATAAATATCCAGTTGTTATCTTCGTTGATGGAATCAGTCTTATGCCTGTAGACTCCTATGAAATTCTTAGATATTCACCACCCATGTTGCCTTCACAAGCTTTATGCTACTGTAGTAGCTCAGAGAAAAAGGAGTAAAAACCCCAGAGATTTTAAATGGATTCAAAAACTATCAGTAGCACTTACAGAATTTCTAGTGGTAACCATAGACTTATGTCTTCAGATCTACACAAGTCTGTGGTATACTATGTATACTCTGTGGTATTCTGTACTAACTGATTGTTGTAAACACTGGAAAGGTCATGTCAGTCCTAGTGTTTTCCTAGCTTCAAATTCCAACAAAGACAGGAATCCCGAGGTGTTAAATGCCACATGGAGTGCCTAGAAAGAAACAGTCCTTTCCCAAAAATGTTGTTGAGGCTACAAACATAGGAAAAAGAAAGTACCGTTATCCCTGTTTTATAAATACACATGTCGAGAGATGAAAGGACCTGCCTCTGTTATTCATGGAAAGATTATCATTGACTTCAGTGGGTGTAGTATCAGCCCTATAGCGGTATGAAACTTGGCTCCTAATTACATTAGGCCCACGTAGACTTAGTTTCAGCCACAGTTCATTTTTATCGCCAGGTTGTTAACCTGTAAACCAGAGGTATTTCAACTGCTGACAGAGTCTGACTTGCGGTTCTAGGCTCCCAGGATGCTTGACTAAGAGAAACCCATGTCCAGTCACGTTTCATTTGTGCTCCAAGTGCTTGGCTTCCATCAATGGCTTGGGATGGCCTGTTCTCTGCAGATTAAGAGGAAACAATATATGACGCACAGGCTTGTCTCACTCACTTCAAAGTGTGAGCAACAGTGACTCACCCACCTCCACAGAAATCTTTAAACCCAGTGCTGAGCTTCCTATTTTCCTTCTTGTGTCATAGATAGCATTACCGTCTTTTGTTTTCTCCAGCCCACATTCACTTGCTTTGCAGAATTTTGAATCCAATCTGGCAGTGATTTTTTTTTAATGATGCCTTTGGATTCCTATATTCTTTCTTAGTTTACTTAACCAAACAGCATGTGTTTAAGTTTCTCAGTAACTCCGAGTGTTACCAAATAAGAATAATCTGCATAATATCTTCGTGAAAGAGAAGCTTGTTATTCACACTTTATCATCTTGTCCCAACAGACAGCTGCTGTCACTGTTTGCCCTTTTCAGTGGAAGTGGGCTAAATTCATCCCAGTCACAGATCGAGGTAGGTGGCTGAGGTATAGTTCCCATCCATTTTGAATAAGATGTATTATATTGAGTTATTCTTTTACAGAACAGGAAGCTTATTGAATAGAAAGGATTAACCTGACTGTGGACTGATCTGACCCATGCATGACATCAGCTGGGACAGAAAAGACTTCCATAAGATCTTCAAAATATACTTCACTAGGAATGACACAAATAAAACCAAAATTTACCTTATTAGAAAAGTCTTGCCACATTTCACTGGGAAAGATTTGTCTGCTCTTTTGCTTGCAGTCCAATAAGAGAATTCAGTGAACCTGGGTCACACGTGGCTGAGTAAATCCTATAGCCTAGTATGCAAAAGGTGGATACTGCCACCACCACTGCTACTCCTACACCACTCTTTTTGAATTAAAGTGACCGTGGCTGCTCTGCCTTTTGCTGAACCCAGTGCTGTTGATATGCATTAGACATGATCTAAACATGCCTAGAAGACTAGGATCCTTGTGGGCCTTAGGCAATGGAGTACCTACTTTGTAAATCCCAAATGCACTTGGGGAAACAGCAGTCTACATGTTTAATTTTCAGTCAGGGTGTCAGTGGTGTAAACTTAGGCATCAAAGCAAATTTCATAATGGAAAATTTTGGGTAACTTACTGGGGTAAAAGTTGTTGGGAAAATCACGTTTCTCTTTCTTTGATGAAATTTTCTTCGGTTGCACCATAAGTGCTTAGGTACTTTATTTGAATCTTGCTGAAGGCACCTGCCTGTCTGAGTTTCAGCTCTTCTGGGTGTCCAGAGCTCTGCTTTGGCACATGCCCAGAACAGTTTAAGCAGCCTGATAGCTATCTCCCACCTAAGAAGCTAGGCATTCCTCTGCTGAAGTCTCCTGGGGGGGCTCAATCCTGCAGACAGTCTCAGAAAACACCAAACGCACACCCAGAAGGCTCCTTGGAAAATGCTTTGTGGGTGCTTTTTTAGAACAGACAGCGGAGGAAGATCTGCCACCCACCTTTTATACAATACTCTGTGGTTAAGCCGTTTGCTTAGGAAGTTAAGACTACGATTAAACACTTTGCTCTGACTGAAGAGGTTGAAACTAATGTTTCTCCAAAGAAAATGTTCTCCCTGGTGTGACACTCTTGACTTTTCCTCTTGGTGTTGCTTTATTGTATAGCAAAGAATGCAAAAGTCACTGGACTGGCTCTTCTGTACGGGTGCATTATTCTGTAGCCTTGTTGTTGGGACCTGCACAGAATAGGTTTAGACAGAGCTTCCTCCTTCCAGACTTGTTTATATTCTTTATAGTCAATACCCTTTCAATTCAACTCAGATGAGCAGGAGATGTGACACAGTAAAGACTGGAACAAACTAAATCCTGGTCTCCCCCTCAGTCCTCTACAGCTCTAGCCAGCTAACATATATTAAATAGACAGAAACATTTCCATCACCAGTGTATTTCAGAAGTATACCTTAGAAAGACAAAGTGTAAACACCTACTTAGAGGTTCTGGTCTGTGAATGCAAAATAAGACATCCTAATCTCTGTGTTTGTTGTAAAGTAGTTGAAAATGCCTGAATGGTGAATATGGTGAAAAAGTGGGTTTGGATCTGCTTTTGGGCACCTGACCTCCCCTGCTGTCTACATAAAGCCACATGCATAGCCACTGGTTTCTACTGTAATAGCCCACCACACAGGCTGCACCTGGGCTTAATTTTTGCGATCCTTGATAAGGTTTAATAATGCCAGTTTGTATTCCTTTCCACCCTAGCTAACAGACCAGCAGTTCTCTTCAATTACTATCATTTTGCTGTTTCACATTCCACTTTTCTTTCTATAATCCTATATTTCTCACTTCGCCTCAGATATATTCTATCTGTTTTGTAGAAAAGGATTTCAGATCATTCACAATGGCAGCAAAGTTATATTCTACTGTATCTATGGTTTCTGCCTGTCTTCTTCATGGTTATACTTTTTGTCTTTTCTCACTAAGCAAACACTGAAGTGGATTCTTGCTGGAGAATGTGAGGTCTTTAGATCCCTGCCAAAGCAGAGGAGACTCTAGAGAAATACATAAAGCCAGAAGAGTTAGGCAGAGGGTGACCTGGGTTTTAATATCCAGTAGAAGTTCTGTCTCTGAAGTGATGGTAACAGCAGAAGGTGGGAACAATGCAGGAGGGTCATATCTGTATGGGGAGAGAAAGGGGTTGCAGGATCCAGGAAGGTTGTAGCAAGCGAGTTCAGGTGAGAGACCATGGGTGGGAAGTCAAGTTGTATGGGCAGGAAAAAACAGAGCTTTGAGTTGCAGGGAATCTATGTGTTAATTTGGAAGGTTGAGAAAGGGTATTGTGGGAAGCTCAAGTGGGAGTTTTTTTTTCTGTAGAAGAGTGGAAGAAGAGTTAGGAGAAGTCAGGACATAGTTGGTGCCAAAGAGATCAAAGTGTAAATCTGAGAGTTGTGCTAGTGGAGGAAATTTCCCCTCAGGAAAAGGACAACAGATGTATTGAGAGTGGGTGAAGGCTGCTGAGGAAATATGGTGATTAGCAGCTGAATGCTTTGGAGGAAAAGAGACTGAGATCAGACTGAGTAGGACTAGGGGAATGGAGGCAGGTTTTCATCTTCCCCTCCTTATTGCTTCCACCTCCAAGGTCCTCAGAGCTCCTGCATGGGAACAGGGATGTATATGAAGGACAACAGCCTCTTCTTGCATCCTACCTCTTTGTCTTTGATTGTGAGAGGACAGAGCTGTTTGGAGGTGGGGACCATCTGGGTAACCTGTTATGTCTCTGGGTGACTTGCTATGTTATGAAAACCAGAGCAGTTGTGGCATCTCCGTGCCCAGAGAATTCCTATGCTCAGCTGGACAAGGCCTCGGCTGAGATGACTGTTAGTGCTAGTCCCACTGTGAGCCAGGGGCTGCAGTAGATGGCCTCCAGCTCTCCACTCCAACAGGCTCTCCCAGGTTCTAGGAAGTTTTTCGTCATAGAGGCATTTTTACCTTTGGCATCTTATGCTATACCTTGTTCCATTTCTCCATATTTTTGCTCAAGGTAATAGTTGAGCATAACTATCGAATAACAGTGATGTTCCCATCGGCTTGCAATAATGTATTCTGAGATCATGCTTCTGTAACAGCAAACATTCTAATTTAGAGACTACAAAGAAGGCCACCCACAGGATTTATCTGTCTCTTGCTGAATTCAGCTTGCAGTTCAGGTGCCTACTAATCTCCCCATTTTGTCCCTCAAAATCATCACTTTTGCTAGACTTGCCTGTAGGTCAAAGGAAAGTTGACTTGGCTTCTTTCCAGATCTTGTTAAAGGCCATTTCTGAAGTCATAAATGTAGTTTGCTGAAGAATAAAGGCACACCTTTTCCTGTATGAATTGATAATATAGCTCCCTTTTGCAGCACTCACAGCTGAAGCTGGTAGGATGGTTCAGATCAAATTTAATCTCCATTCTAACAACACTGAGGCTTTTAAGAAATCAGAAAGATATTGCCTATGTTTCCTACAAAAAAAACCCCACCCCCTCACCCAACCAAATCAAATCAAAACAAAACAAAACAAAACAAAACAAAAACCAAAGCCTCTCTCCAAACTGAATGACAAAATAGGAAGAATTATACTATTTCATGGATTTGTTTTGAAAACGAGGAAGGAGAGGGTAGTGCCTGAACCTGTACTTGGTCTCTCAAGCATCAGTGAAGCACTGGTGTTAAAGCCCAGCCACCATGTCTCCCTCTGCTCTTGGGGAGCCGCCAAGTCTCCTCGTCACCCTGAGAAAGTGTCCATCTTCTTCCTGTGACTTTAGAGGGAGTCTGAGATGACTAACCCCCTAATTCACATGCATCACATAGGTGATTAACGTTAGGTAGGATGAATTGTGGCCACAGTGTATCATTGAAACATCTTACCTTATTTTCCAGATCAAAGTATCTCATGTTTTTGTTCTGATGAAACAGTTTGGTACTTAACAAGAGGAGCACATAAACATTTGACATACTAATTAGGGAAGCCAGCTGTTTACTGGATCATTTCATTACCCTGCAATCCTGCTACAACTAATATGTTATGGCACGTGTTTTATTATGGACTTCCACAATCTAGCCATAAAATTGAATAAATATCTGTAACTGTAGCTCTTCAAGTGATATTAGTAACAATGAGAAGTTTTGTTTTGGACTGAAATCAGAATTTCCCTCCAGGTTAAGTTTTAAAATAAAAATTTAAATCTTTTTATTCTGTGGCAATTTATGTTTGGTTTAGTTGTGACACAGTTCCAAAACAAATTTTGAAATGATATTTAAAGTGAACTGTATTCACAGTTTGAACCAATCTTTCTGTCCAGGCAACAAGAGAGCCATTCAGCTATCAGTTCTCATCTTAAAGTCTGAACAAAGTGTTAAAAAGTAATGAGAAATTTCATCAGTCTTTGTTGGTAGTGGCTCAATGGACAGCATTACCACTAAACTGCTAGATAATACCCAAATCATTTTGCTTTAAGATGCTGAATTAAGCAAAGTGTTTAAGAATATGACAAATACTCTTCTGAAAAGCTCTAGGTCAACATATTCTAAATGGATAAATGTAAGGCTGTTTACCAAAACATTTTTAAGCAATAGTAAAAAACGCACCAGAAGCTTATTCAACCTACAAAAAGAAACCTATCCAAACTTTAAAAAAAAAAAAAAGAAAAAAGAAAAACCTTAACTTGATTTGAATAGAATGTGAGCTAAAAAACATACACAAAAAGTCCATTTACGCTATTGTTTGAGTATGCAGTGTGCAACTAAAAATGTTATGATTGTTTGCAGAGTATCTACTATTAAACTAAATAAAAGCATGCTGTGACTTGATTGACCTATGCATCACTGCATGCCAATCTATTTGAGTTACTTCACAGTTTGGGAACATTCTCACATAATCCTATACATATTCTTACTGCATTTGTTTTTTCAAGTTAACTTGACCTTCTTCTGAATCATACATATCATCTTCAATGTACAGCTGGGAAAATAATTTATTAACAGTGATTTTCAGTAAAAAAGCAGCTCTGCTGCTTCCCATGGGCAAGGAGCTGATACTAACATCACTGAATTTATTGTAAAAGTCCAGTTTATCTGAGCAGCAAGAAATCTCTAATGTGATGTTAAGAGGAGATATTGGGCCTCTCTTACAGATAACAGACTCTAGCCAGCAGTCGACTGTGCTCAGGACTATGCAATCGAAGTGGTTTGTAAGTTTAGAAATGCTGCAGCCGTATGCTGAGGAGGTGGCTTGGCATTTGGCACTAATTTCCATCCTGCAACTGTCAAATCCACAATCACAATCCATCATACAGAATAATGGCTTCCTTCTTCCTGCTCACTCCACAGTCTAAGCATGATTTTCCATCTTAAATGCATCCCGTCTTTCACATATGTTTTATTTTATTGTACATAATCAGACACACACTATGGTATCATTAGAAAGTAAATATTTATTAGTCTTTGTCAACAGCGATACTCCCTGTATTGACATTTGATCCTTGAAAGTAACCATTTATTTTAAATGTTATGGTGCATTGTGGTGCAACAACAGATGACAATTGTTGATTTTTCAACAATGGTAACTGCTGGGCTGAATGAGCGATGAGATAATCCTTGAACCTATTCACTTGTGAGTGGTAGAAAAGGGAGGGAAATGGTGAAAAAGGCCAAATTCTGTTTCAGGATATACCTATGTTTATTCCAGGTGTTTCTGAGAATGTTTGTAGCCATGATGAATTAGCAATTTTTTACACCTACAGAAAAATTGCCACCTGAATGTCTAAAACTGCTTTAAACATTTTATCCTTTCTTATATAGCAAATATAATTCATAAAATCTGATTTTTAAATTATTATTATTTTTACTTTTACCTCTAATAACAAGTAACATTTAGCCTTGCCTTGCAGGAAATGCCTTAAAAAGAAAGCCTTGATATATTCCAGATTCTTAGCCAAATGAAAGTTTAGAAAGACAAATGTGTTTATCAGCCTTCTCCAGGGAGTTAAATTTATGCTGAGTTAGAATGCAAAGACTGGAAGTAAATCATTTTCCAGTGCTAAGAGACTTTTACTTTTCAGTCTTAAGATAGTCTTTTTTTTGGCTGGTCCTTTTGGGGTTGAAAACAGGATTCCTCAGAGCTTTTCAGAAATTAAGGTCTGAAGGAGAAGTAGGAAACAAAATAGTTTACTGAGTAAGATTAAGTCAGTGTATGAACAGGGGAACAGGAAAGACCATAAACCAGAGAGACCAGTTCAAACCAATTTTCAGATAACTCCTCCCTTTAGCAACATTACTGTAAGTTACAGATATTACATCATCAGAACAAATGATTATTTGCTAATCTATGATTCAGAAGGCCAACCATTGTTAAACAGCACCTTTTAGAAACTGGTTAACCTTTTACGTTCCATTTACTTCATCACCAAATTTAAAGATGCAAAGAAGCTATAAATGAAGTGTACTGAGAGATTATTGACTATAAAAATCAGAAAAGTACATATACTTTGTACAATGTACAAAGTACAATGACATTTATCTGTAATTTTGACAGAGAACTGGCAAAAGGTCTCAGGTAGTCAAACCTGGCACCAGATGCCATTAGTACAGTCATAGAACAAGCACAGTACAAAAATCTCCCCATAAACCTGCTTAGGTAATGTATTACTTCTCCGACAATTCAGTTTGGGGAGGCTGTACTGTACTTCTCATAAAGAATGTTAATTATGATAAATTCTTTGATAAGCACATCTGCAATTTGGGAGATGAAATCAGACAATCATAGTAATCTCCTGTAAGAACACTAATATCTACATCTGCTCAGAACTATACATTTTTTCTATCCCAATAAGTACTCCTGTTAGAAGACAGAAATACTTCTGCAGATGAATGAATGAATGTACACATTCAGTGTACAAAGGTGCCTCAGGAAACACAAGCAGAACATACTACTGAAATCAGACTATAGGAGAAGAAGTTGCTTAAGGATGGATTTTTATTAGTCTTTCAGTTTGGCTTGTGAGTGCTATTTTGAAGGGAGTCCTCTGACTGTTCCTACTTAGTATGCTTTGGTTTGCATCATGGAGTGTCTCAGAGCGAGCAAACTGGATTCCTTTTAGATGACCTAACAAGAAAACAGGCTCCAGAAGACGGTATACCTAACACCATCCAGTTGCTACTGGAAATTCAGTCAACAGGACCAAACTAGAGCTAGTCTGACGTCAAATCCATGAAATGTGTGCAATGTGCACATCATTCCTCTGCACCTACTCCCACAGTATTTGCTAGAACAGGTGTAGCCTTAGATACCGCAGGTTTTGAGAGGCTCACTGCAGAGGTCTCAGAGGGGTAAATAAATGGTCCTGAATTGCCTCATTGCAATTTGCAGCTATTCCATTTGTCTGTGGTAAGAGTGGCACGGTGCCATTTATATTTTTGTCAGCTTTCTTAGAAAGGTGTTTAGATGTTAGATACCTGAGAGCCTTTAAGACTATCCATTTATTTTGGTCATTTGTGGGTGAGTATTCTCCTATACACTGCTAAGTGTAATTAGGCTATAGATGGTGCTTACTGTGGTTTTCTCCATAGCACCACATTTCCTTTATTATTTTTTTTACATCTTGGTTTACTTTGCTCTTGTTGGTATTCAAAGCTGAAAATGCACTAAGAGCATTGAAGGACCCTGAAGAAAAAGTATATTTCATTAAAAAAAAATCCCATAGACACTTGAGCATTGCTTGATTTCCTTGGGGCAGACTTAACACTGTGTGTGCAGATGGACCTCTTAACTATGTGTTTTGTGAGCTGTTTTTCTGTGCAGATAGTAATGCATTACAGTGATGTGAATGACTGCACAAAAGATATAGATGACTTTCTATCTACATGTGATAAGGGACTTTTTGGTCTATGTGTAAAAATTTTAATTATAATTGCAAAGGAAAAAAGCATCTCATGAGAAGGATGCATGAATTCAGAGAAGTCCTAAATAAATCAGGATAAGCCAGAGACGGATAAGTGGAAAGAAGTTTCCACAAGCCCCGAAAGAGACAGTTTCTGTTCCCTCAAGTCTGAGAGTGCAGGATTCAGCTCAGTCTAATTTATGGCATCTGCAGTGTAGATAGCTGCATCTCAATTAGGTGTTAAGCTTCTATTAAAGTTAATGGAGACCTTGAAGATTGCCTAAGCATAGTCTTCTAATGCCATTTGAGATGCCATCAAGAATATGAGACATCTGCATGAAGCCTCCAGATAAGACACACGACCTAGCTGTGACCCATGCTTTTGTAGAGAAGCCGAATAGTGACACCACACAGCATCAAACATGTTGGTAAGACATCTACGTTTAGGAAATTGAATTAAATCTGAGCTTTCCCTTGATTATAATGGGAACTTCGACAAGCTCAGATGTAGACAGTGGTATTTCAGAGCTTAAATTCAGGCAAGTTGAATGCTACCCAATATCTCATAATAAATGCAATGAAAGTGGTAAACAAGTACTGGCAATGTGAAGAAAAGCCCTATTCACACGGAAGAAAGGACAGAGGTAGACTGTAGTGCTATTAATGAAGAGAAATGACATATTTATGTGTGCTGGAAATAGAACTGTGTAAATAATGGATTTTGGGGGTTCAGTGGTGGAACAGAAAATTAGAAAATAAATTCCTTTCAGTTAACCTGAAATAGATTATTTTTAGTTTTTTGTTTGTTTGTTTGTTTTGTTAACTAATACAAGGAATATGTGTCTCATCTGGTTTGTTAATGACCAAGAATTAGATTTCTATGTAGCCTGTAGCCATGGGTTAAGCATGGTAGCTATATTCCTGTAGCTGTGGATTAAAAAGCTTAGAAAGGATGCTGGGCAGGAACCACTGGATCACAAACTGAAAATTAACATGCAGTGCTATGACAGGAAATAATAAACAACACTAATTCACAGCATGACTGGAAAGCTTATCTGCTGTATTACATATTTTATGGGTTCTACTCTGCAACTTTTGCTTTGATTGCATTCACTCGAAGTGCCACAATACGTATTCACCCATGTGAGTGAGCAAAAGTGATTCATCATGCAAGAAGATTGTGAAACTGGGCAGAATCTTTAACGTATCTACGTGTTCACCCGCCTCCAAAATAATCATTAAAAGACATCATTTGAAGGGTATTTGAGGAAGATTCTTATGCTCTGACATGAGATTTAGACCTGAAAGTTTTTTTCTGGTTTAATTGTATTGTTTAACAGGTAAAATATTTCGACTAAACACACTATTATAGTTTTGGAAATACGGAAACTGATGTAGGTTATACCCATTCAGGGTCTAGAATATGCTATAATCACATTAAAATTTATATAACAGCATTGCTGTGTCTACTTTAAAGAACAAAATTGTGCTCATAAAGCTTCTGGGTTTTACTTGTTCTGAGTCACTGATACAAATGAGAATATTCATGTGAACAAAATGAACAGACTTTGGATCCTGAACAACATGAACAATCTATATGGAAAAAAAATTAAAAATATGTGATATTATGTTCATACCCATTAGCAGTTTAAAGCTACAAGTGTTTAGGAATATATAAGTTCAATTTTTCAGAGAAGATACATGTTGATACTTCATATTATCACATGGAAAGTTGTGCGGTTGGCAGCAAAAGTTGCTTTTCTTTCAAAAAAAAGTTATATTAATATTTACTTGATTGCCTGATAAAAGTAATACTACAAAAGAATATTGCAAAACCTTGGAGGTTTGGCATGCTTTTCTATGTGGGTGGAAAATGTTGTTATGAAGCCAAGCTGGAATGAATCATGAAACTGTAGCATAAGAAATATACTAGAAGTTCTATATTAAAAAAAAAAAAAAAGATAAAAAAAAAGATGACAGCTAGAACCTAGAATAATAAAGTTGTGGGCCTTACAAGTACACACAACATAAACATGTTGCTAGAATAATATTGGGTAGTAAATTATTCAGGACAGGCTCTGGTTGCAAGGACAAGCAGTAGGGTTTTTGCCTTTGTTCACAAGTTTAGGCTCTGAACTGAGGTATTGAGATTAGGAGTCCCATCACCAAGACATTTTCTAGGGGAACTCAAAAGCTACAGGACTTCCTCTCCCCTGTAAGTTCTAAGGGGCATATCAAGGGACATAACTCATTTCTGTCGGTGTATCTTCTGTGTTAATGAGAAGTGTCAAAATAATGCCGTACAGATTAACCCACCCACTATATTTATCTAAAAAGCACGTGTGAGCAGGTGGTCAGGTTTCTTTAGCCTTTCCACTTCTTGCGTCTCAACACTTAGGGGACAACGTGAGGTAAAGTTATACAAAATTTGACTGCTATACAGGTAACCCATCTGTCTTCCTATCAACCTAAAGCCACAACTGCCAGGCTGAAATAAAGATGCATGTTATGCCAGGTAAAATTGAGAGAGTGTTAATCTCATGCATAAACATTGGCGCATGTATATAAAATAATGCTGCGTAAAAGAAGGGCACGAACCATTCCTCACCCAAATGCCAAGTGACAGTGGCTGGCTTGCATCAACACTGCCTAGCACCAGTATTTTTACAGGAGACTCATCCTGGGGACTGCTTGGAGAGACAATCGTAAGGACAGGGCCAAGGAATGAGCTAAGATTCAAGCAGCGTGACAATGAAGAGTCTGGCAAACAAGTTCAGTAGCAGATTGCCTTTTATTTGGCTGTGTTAATGTCCCCATTGTGACTTATCATAGGTAAACAGGTATTGCGGACAATTCTATTTCAGTCATTAAAAGATATGTTCTGTAAATGTACTGCATATACTTATCCAATTGACCGTTCCAGTCCTGTGTTCCTACTTTTTGTAGCAAACATTAGACATATTCACCTATTGACAAATGTGAAGCTATGCTTGAAGCATTTATAGAACCATAGAATATCCTGAACTGGAAGGGACCCACAAGGATCATCAAGTCCAAATCCTGGCTCCACACAGGACCACCCAAAAATCAGACCAAATGTCTGACTGTGCTGTCCAAATGTTTCTTGAACGCTGGCAGGCTCAGGGCCATGACCACTGCCCTGGGGAGCCTGTCCCAGTGCCCGACCACCCTCTGGGTGCAGAACCTTTCCCTAGCCCCCAGCCTGACCCTCCCCTGTCCCAGCTCCATGCCGTTCCCTCGGGTCCTGTCGCTGTCCCCAGAGAGCAGAGCTCAGCGCCTGCCCCTCCGCTCCCCTCGTGAGGGAGCTGCAGGCCGCCATGAGGCCTCCCCTCAGCCTGCTCTGCTCTGGGCTGGACACACCGAGGGACCTCAGCTGCTCCTCACACATCTTGCCCTCCAGACCCTTCACCAGCTTTGTAGCCCTCCTTTTGGACACTCTCTAAGTTTTTTTTTTTACGTCCTTTTTATATTGACCAAACCTGTACACAGTGCTCGAGGTGAGGCTGCACCAGCACAGAGCAGGACAATCCTTTGCCTTGCAAAGTATGATGATATTTTTAGAATTCAAGACATAGCACTTCTTTAGATGGACCAGCTTAAGAAAAGAGGAAGAAGAAATACCAGATGGATGGAGAATTGTGTTCATTGATGTATTTTAGGCCCCAAATTTTGGTTTCATTTAAAAAAGAATAAGGCAAAGGACTATTTAAACATCTTCAAAGAATTTGCTTCTAACATGAGAACAAAGAACAAACAAACAAACAAAAAAGTACACTAAAGGCCCCCGTAAAGCACTGTTTTTTAAATCTTTAAGTCTGTAGGCCGTTTTTTGAAAGGAGACAAAAAGGAACAAAGAGGAGTAGGCTGGTCAAAACGCAGGTAGGAATATGCACAGAAGCACATGTGAACAGGAGGAGCAGGATGTGCTTGTTCCCTAGTAGTTGTTACTTGTAGCTACTTCTCCCTGCCACATGCATATGTGTGAGTAAGATCCCAGGGCTCTTATCACTCAATTGTCTGGATTCAAGGCCGCTCCCTGCACAGGCTCATTTGTCAGGTGCCTTGGCTGGGCATCTTGAGCTGCATTTGGCCTCCAGGCCTTCACTCAAGGTATCTTGCTCCAAGGTCCATATTCTGCTGCTCTTGCTGTCATTGAACAGTCCCTTATTTCCCAATCTATTCGTTATCTCTCAGGTCTCAATTTGGCCCTCAATTAGTAACACAGATAAGGAATTACTGACGTTACACTGTGATTTTTACTGACACCAGAGAAATTCACTCTAGGTGACATCTCCATGTCCTTCCTGTAATGATTGAAAGAGTGAGTAGTTGTGAAGGGGAGGGGTAGGGGGTGGATAATTATAGAACATATTCTTGAGCTCCAGCCTTGGCATGAAAAGACCTTTACATGTCTCCATAACTAAAGTCCAATAGGCTCGGCTCAGCTCTGATGCATTTGTGCCTATGCATCCACTCAAATATTTTAATTTATTTTACCATTAGTTATTTCTTATTGGCTTTACAATTCCATAAACATAAGCTCACTTTAAAACATGATTGGATTAGAGTGCTTGTAGTATTTACTATAAATGAAAGTTTTTCAGTGTTTAGATATATGTTGAGTATAACATATAATAAAGACTTTTTTTCTCTCTCTTTTTCCATTTCACATAAAGCTAGGAAAAACCTGTTTCCTATCAACATTTTTATATAGAAATAAATAAATAGAAGAACTAGAGAAAATAATTAATCACAAAATTTCTACCAAATTATCTTTTTGTCAGCTGTGTTCAGTCAATACAAGACTGGGGAATGAAGGCATATGGAAAAAAAAACCACATATGGATAGATAGAGCACACTGTCTGTAGTAAACCAGACAATAAATATAACTGTACCTCCAGTCCAGTACTGTAATCAGCTGCTTCTATCATCACTGACTGTAGGTAACATTTCTTCAGCAGAAGCAGAAGCTAAAGTCTTCATGTTCCCTCAGGAAATTCCTGTAGAATTTGCTGATCATTTCAATTGTACCAGTTAGAAATTCCATACCTTTTTCTTTCAGAAATTGTAATTTGCTCTTCTGTCTTTATAGCATATGTGGCAGTAGGTGAAGTTTTACGTGTTCAAAGCCCACACACAATTTCTCTCTGTGCTTGGTGTTCCCTATCCTACGCAAAGATATAATGTGAGATTCAACTTTTCACATCTCTCCCAAAACCCAGGATCAATAAGGAGATGAGCAGCTAAACAGAGAGTGAAATAGCTTGTATTTACTTATGTCTGAATAAGCTACATCTAGTATTATCATTATTATTAATTCTCATGGAAAGAGTCGACAGTTAGATTCCACAGTTTGCTGAAAGTTTTCTCAGATATACCTCTGCCTTTTGAAGACTTTTTTCCTTCACTAGGCTGATACCTTATCTCTTTCATTTAACTGTGGGTTCAATGGTAGGAAATTTGCTGGAAAACAACAGAAACAAATCATCTAGGAACTCCAGCTAGCAGAGATAGTTGTGGAAACAGCCAAAATGGGGACAGCAGAGAACTTCCGTGGAGAGAAAATTGTGATAGTATATGCAGAACCTTGATGTGATAGCAGTCCAGGAATAGGTGGTTACAAGGCAGATAAATTTCACCAGCTTTGATCAAGCAAGACAGCTAGACACAACTGCTAAAAAAACCTGGAGTCCTGGTCAGAAGTGTACAACAGTTTGAAAGGATCTAGGTTATCAGGGAGGTATGTAGGGTGCAAGAAGCTGTTAAAAGAGTGCAAAGAAGGTATAACACAAGAAAACTTCCTAAACACTTTTTTTATGCAGAGGTAGGACTCTGACATAAACACTAACGGGAGTCCATCCTTTGATGTCCACTTTCAATGATTTTAGGGGGCAAAAAGCATAAGAAATACCAGTCTAGATATGACAAATATTGCCATAACTCTGTCTTTGATGACACCCAGGAAGACTTGCTTAGAATGAGTTTCTATAAACATGTAGGTAATCTATTCTTAATGTAGTTTTCTGGATTTTTCTGATCAGCTGAGTTTGAAATTGTTCAAATCATGGTACTTACTAGCTATGGATGAACACTTCTGTAATATGTTTGTCTAATTCCACTTTGAACTTATTCATGTATTTGACTGCCTGCAGTATGGACATGGAATATGTAGTAAGGCATTGTACGAAAAAGTTCTATATGAAAAAGTTCTATATGAAAATGTTTTATAAAATCTCTTCTTAAAAGTTCTATAAACTCTCTAGCTTAACTAGGTAGCCTCTATTTTGTGGATTTTGTAGGAATAGTTGTCTTTTAACTCACAAAGATCTGTATAAATTCTGTTCTTCACTAACTGTTCTTCGATGGGAATAATATTTTGTTATTAGTTAAAGTAAGGGACCAAGTAACATCAGGAATAATATATATTAAATATAGATGCAGGAAATGGCGGCACGATAAGTGCTCTAAATGTGAGTATTTATATTAGTAGTCATCCATGTAAAGAAAAGTTACCTAATTCTTAGTCCCAAATAAATAAACTAGGTGTCCTGGTCTTATTTATTTATTTATTTATTTATTTATTTATTTATTTATTTATTTATTTATTTATTTTTCCATAGGAGAACCAAATTCATATAGACCTATACAAGGTTTCTGTGTTGCACTCCTCTCCACTTAGACCCAGACACCAGACCTTAATCTAAAGCAAGGGCTTAAGTTGCTTGTAATTGCCAGTGGAGGCTTTCAAAGGGACATCCAACCTGCTTAGTTAGGTTAGTCACACCTCCATGATTTTCTTAATGTTTGAAGTATTGCCTGTCTTACTGGTGGCTGCTGCATGTGCAATTAATAAGTGTCTAACTCTGCCTGCATCATTTAAAAACATCAAAAATCAATTTGTTTTGTAACTTCTGATCCAAGAACCAAAAACCAGTAAATTATTAATTTAGATCACCTGAATATGGTCTTTCTTCTACAATTTTTCATGTAATTTTATTTAAAAAGAAGCCTTAATACTCCAATATGAAGTCTGCACCACTAGTACATCAGGAGCCAATCCACTCTAAATTTAAATTTGCATATTTAACTGCACTTACGTTCCTGGGATGCTATTTTTTCCACCTACAGATACATGATATATTGTTTAAAAAGTAGGCATTAGAGTGCCTGTTAATTATTACAACAACCTTGCTGCTAGTAGGTTAGATCACATTGATCCATGTTCTAACTCTGATATGCCTGTCCCCCAACAGAGTAAGCTCTGTCATTATTGGCCTTTAAAACTACTTCTGCACTATGACTGCCCTTATTCCCCACTGAAAGTTATGAGAGACGGAGCAGGAACAACCTTGCCCTGCATTTTGGCTATGACTTTGTGTTTGCCAGATAGAAGACCTTGGCAGAACTCTCTTCTCTGAGCAGTGGGAAGCTAATTTTTTTTTCATAAATATTTAGTTATGTGTTTGTTTAGCTAGTGTTAGAGCATAGCATCCTGTTCATCACTTCAAAAACAGCAAAAGCATTTTTTTTTAATATTAGGTCAGGGAAATGTTTTTCCAGTATTGAAGACTGCTCTATAACTAAACAAAGTATTTTGATTTCAGGAATTGCCTTGCTTGCTCTTCAATATTGTTAAACATTGGTCCACAGAAGCACTTTTTGGCCTTCAGGAGAGGCACATTCAGGAAGAATGTTTCATTTGCCATTCCTTCCCTGAAAGATCATAAGGTGCTGAGGAATATTGCTGTAAATATTTCCTTTCAGTTTAGAAGCGCTGGAGTGGATGTTCCACTACAAGGTCTGCCACAGACCCAGGCCTTTTTAGGCCTTCATCTGCACTTTGGCTCAGACCAGGCTCCCACATGCCTTCTATTAGGAAGGTTTCAGGGTACCAGAAAGGCAGCCAAGCCCTTCTTCACACAATGTCCTGACAGTGGTTGGATACAGCATTTTTCCTCAAGGGACTAAAAGGGTGGATTGCATTCCTTGGCCCCTGGAAGGGAGAGGCCTCACGTAATTCTCAAAAGGTAGTTCATGGCTCATAGTTGGAAGGCCAGCTGTAGGCAAAAATAGTCACAGCAGCAGTGTTGACCTTCCCCTAGAATATGTTTTTTGGTAGCGGAACATCGATCTCACATCACTTAGAGGTGATGTCCTAGCAGAGGGGTTTGACCCCCAGGCGGACTTTCACACTTGCATCCTTTGCCATGCTGGGTGGTGTAACTGTACTTGCTGAGCTGCACTGTTATATGCCGTTTGAGGTATTCAGCCACAGTAATAAGCCTTTTCTCAGTGCTGAAAGGACCACCTAATTCAGCCTGCTGAGGTTATCTCCACTGTGAAATAAACTTTTGTCACCTTTAAGCATGTTATTGAAATATTCCCTGTTCACTTGACTAATTCCTGTTTCTGATGACAATATTTGTAGACCAGAGAGAAGTGGTGCCATGGCTGTTTTCTACTAAGCCACTTGCAATACACATTTCAGAGCTAGGCCATCAACACTGAGGTGGTCATGAAGTTTAGAAGGTGAGCTCTCTCATGCTGAGCAACAACTCCAGTGAAGAGAGGAGTGGAAAGGAACATCTGCAAAGTGATGACCCTGTTAGTATGTCTGTACTATCAAATAACTTAGCTTTTTTTTTTTTTTTCATGTTGGTCATATCACATATTTGTTGGTTTTAACCAGTTCTAGGCCCACTTCAGGGATTTCTGGCAATATGGATGCATCTCCACCAATTTTGTTTCCCTCCGTCCTCCATAGTTCTCCAAAATTATTTCCCAAACATCCTCAAGTTAATACATGCCATATTGCAAGACCTGTAACATATACCCTCACAATCACCCTGAGAAAGGACTGTTCCACTGGCTGCAGTGCAGCCCTCATATCAAACACACACACAAAAATGACTAGTATGGCTTAGAGTTCCTCCAAGGGAATGTGGTATTGCCCTTTGATCCAGTGGAGGTTCAAACTAATGTGGCCATGAGGCCCTCTGTACTACTTGGCCCCGTGGGCCACAGATCTCTTTTTTGAAAGACTGCCTTTGGCAGATGTCACCCATGAACCCCTCAACTGTCCTCTTGGTTAGCCTCAAAAGAATCTCAAATTCCTTAAACCCTCATTTTGGCATGACAAGGAACAAGTATCTCAGCCATATATATATATATATATATATATACATACCCTTGAACATCTTCACATACTGGTATTTGTTCACCTGGCTAAGCTGGTTAACAAATGATTACTGAAGCTGGTAAGAAACATACATTGGGTGCTGACAAATGTAATACCAACCTCTAAACTAGATACTATTAAGGAACTGTTATGAAACTCATATTTTCTTTGCCTATGAAATACAGAAGTGCTGGCACTGTAAGGACACTGAATTCCATAAGGACAGAGTTATGTTTATGTCTCATGTTAAAGCTTTACATACCATGGTCTCATCCTTACATTTGAATCAGATGACTTATTTGATTTTTTTTTTCAACACCTCACTCTGACACAATGAAGCCAGATCACATATTCTGGATCTGCACAGAGTTCTTTTAAAAATCAGGATAGGACAAAAGTTTTCAGTTTCCCAAATGTTGTTTGCCAGTTTCACAGATAGGATGGAAAGTCAGACAGTTAGCCAGAGGCTATTTAAGTGGGTGTCTAGTTGCATTAAGTTTGTTATGAATTAACCAGATTAGATCAACCAATTCAGGCTAGAGATCATGCCACCACCAGAGTGCCAGCAGCCTCTGTGGCTTCCCTGAGAAGTATGCCTGTCTCTGAAATCTGGAGGAGACTGGGGATCAGGCCATACATTTACACAACATTATTCTTTGGTCGACAAATCAAAATCTGATGTTTGCATTCACAGAGCTGTCCTGTAATCATTATTTAAGGTAGTCTCCAAGTACTCTCACCTCCTACACATCAGGTCATTGCTTGTGAGTCATGGCAGCAGAAAACATAAGGATGTCAAGAAAGGATGTCAGCTATGGAAATTTCCATTACGAGGGTTTCCCTTTGGCAGAATAAAATGGTTGCAGTAACCGTGCGGATTCTCTGAGATGTTGCCCAACCAGCTTTCCTTCTCACTGCCGTGGAGTTTTATAACACCTGAATTCTGTAACGGCAAAAAAAAAAAAAAAAAATCACTCTTGGTGCAATGGGTGGTGGAGATTTAGGGTGCAGGTGCAGGCTCAGTGGATACTGCTGGCCAAAATAATGCAAGCATAGGTATGTGAAATTGAGGCATGCCAAGAGTGAAGTAGAAATGGACAATGCATCTGAAACAGCCATGGTTACCCCAAGGTAAGTAATGACTTTGGCTTGCCAAAGGGAAATCCTAGTCACTCAGAGTTTCCACAGTCTTCAAAATTTCTTGATTTTGTGAGTGTTGCGCCAGCTGTAATGAATAATAATTGTAAGGTGAACCTTTGATTTTATTATCTCTTGTTTGCCATAAGAATTTGAAATCTAGGTGTTGTTGACAGTGACATACAATAAAATCAACTCACTTGACCAGTCTGGTCTCGCTTGTGGGACTGCTTAAAGGAACATGAAGTCTAAATGCTGCAATCTGCATCAGGAAATCAAAAAGTAAAGTGTAAACCACTCTTTTTTTTTTTTTTTTCTCCAGACTAAGATGAAAATTAGTTGCTAATCTCACTGACAGCAAATAATGGTTTCTGCATTTTTCTTAGATGTTGTGTTGTTATTGGACATATTTTCAATGTGCTCTATGAAGTAATGCTTAATGTTTCTTAAGAAATAAGCCTGGGGCATGTTCATAGTTGGCATGAAGGAGAATATTTTTAGTGGAAGAGGGTGGTAGTGTACTGATGATGTACATGATAAGATGAAGAGCAAAAAAGTACATTTTTCTGCATGTTTAAACTTTTTAAATTAGAAAATGCGATCAACTCAATGTGATGATTCAGCTGAGAAACAACACAGGGAAAACTGACCTAATTTATAAATTGGTTTGTCTTTTCCACTGCCACTCCCACCAAAAAAAAAAAAAAAAAAGCTAAATATATAGTGCTCTGTACATGTTCTGAGAAGAACCTTTCTGTCTCTTGCTATTTTGTCAGTGTGAAATTTCATATGTTGATCTTCAGCCACGTGATTGCTAGGTCTTACAGGAAATCAGAAATGGATGGGAAACTCTTCAGGAAATGAATTGTGCAGAAGGAAGTGATGTTGATGACTCACTGGTTTGTATTTTTCCTTCTGAATCAGAACCAGGTGGCTGGCAGGCTCCTGAGGGTGCATTTGCTGTGGGTCTGCTACTTTTTGGGTGAGCAATTAATCCTGTAGTCCTTTTCAGAGTTGCAGATCTTGCAAACTTCCAGTTTGAGGCCTGCATATAGCCTTTTCTCCTTTCTTTCTCCTGCATTTTGAAATGAGCACTCTGTAGTCTCCCCATTTTCTCTCCTGTTTTATCAAGTCACGTCCCACTGTGCCTTGAAATATTCAGCTCTAATTGCCCTCTTTCTAACTGTTCCTGTATGACATCTCTGATTCAGAGAACACTGGGGTAACTCCAAAATCTGTTGTGATCTCAGTGGCTTGTGGCACAGGTCTGAAGTCTTTCACCAAATGACAAAGGAAGACACTTTGGTTCTCAGATGCCTTCCTCACCCTACAACGCCATCTTTAAGAAAGTAACCAGCAGCAAGTATTTAAAAGAACATTTTAACTCCAAAATAAAGTTACGTAGGCAAAAGGTTGCTCCTGATGTTCCATGCAGCTCAGCTGATATAGGGTGTTTCACACTAAGCTCCCAGCATTTGTCTTCAGACGTTGATTGGCTTCATTCAGCATCTCTTTCTGAAACACACTTTCCAGTGCCAGTGAGGTACGCCCTTTATTTCTGTCTCTCTATGTGTTTATACACTTGACAGTTGCTGAAGTGAAGGTATGAACACATTTATTACCTTTCTACAAAGGCCTATCTTATAGTAATGCATACACAATATTATTTCTCCATTTCAGCACCAGTCATAAAACTTAGTACTGGTCCTTTACCAGACAATTTCTTACTGTATCAATGAAGGAAGTTCAACATTATTACTTAGATTTTTAAATGACTTAGGCTTTTGTATTCTTACCAATTATTGTAGCTAAGTTTGACATAGACACATAACCTTCAAATATACTATTGCATGCCACCTGTTTCAGAAATGATCTGGTTGGACTAAATTCTGTTTGCACTTTGATAACAGAGGTGACTTACTGTCCTTTCCTGAATATTTGGTGTTCAGACAAGTTGTTCAAGTTATTTTATATGTATTGTATACACACTATGTATTTATATAAACATGATTTCCTTCCATCTATAACACAGTCCGTCATGGTAAGTATAAAGAAAACCTGTTCCCCCAGCTTTGCAGATGGCAGACAGAGGCAAAACAGAGGTTAGAACAATATCAATATTGCAATCATATATAAACAATTTGAGACACAGGTGGTAAGCCTTGACTGGGCCTTCTTTTAGTTCTTGTAAACCATAGTCAATATGGGTTTTATCACGTATGGAAAACAATGAAAAGATCCTTTTTCAACCTCAGTGTATCCATTGCTTTGTGGGCTGATATCAGTGTCATTTATAGAACAGAACTCTGCTGTCTCGAAAGCCCACATGAATCATTAGAATTGCATTGTGAGTAAGCCTCAGCAGATCTGAACCTGAGATGTTTCACTCTAGCACCCTGAGCCAATAATCCTATGAAAGTAATTTCTTTCAGAAGTTTACTCAGAATTTGATCACCATACATAGGATTCATTTCCATGAACTCAGCTGCCCAGTGCCCTCTGAGGTAGACTCAGACACCTAAGGCATCTGGTTATCCAAGACACCTGCATGCCCCTAACAGGTATGGGATATCCGTACCCTTCTGCAGTAGCAGCTGTTGGTCAGACAGGATAACTGTGTTTGAATGGTGCTGAATGCAGTTTAAGCAGCTAATCTGGGACCATGGGCGGGATTTCTGTCACAAACTCAGATTACAGTGGGCAGAGGTCTTCACACAGGTGATTACATGGAAGCTTGGTGGTTAAGTTCCCCTAATACTCATGGTAGTTCAATTTGGCTGCTCACAAGTGGGACATTTATAATCTCATGCAGATACCTTGAACATCCTAGGCCACCTCATATGGTTAGAGGCCCAGGGGCTATATCTGTGCACTGTTATATGAGATGGGCCCATTAAGAGGGCAAGTGGCAAGCCATAACTCACATGCATGTAGCTTAAAGCTCCTCCATCCCCAAAACAGTGTAACAGCAACCATTGTTTCCTTATTGGAACAGTCCTTGGCCCATGTTGTCTTCTAAATAATGTGGAGGCACCTTCTGGCAGGTTATTAACCTGTGCTGAAGCCAGACTATTGTGTATCTTAAAACAAAACAATATGGATGCTTATAAGCCTGTGGTGGAGCTCATAATTTGACTTCTTTTGAATCTCTGGGACATAACAAGAATGTTGTTTTAAGCAAATTCATTTTTTCCATCCTCCTGAGAAAAGCTTAATATTTATTTTTAGTTTAAAATCTCAAGGTATTAATTTCCAGTGTATTTCATTCTTCATTTTGACAGTGACTCTATTCAAAAGCTTTAGGAAAACTTATCATCTTACATTTACATGAAAGATTGCTATATCAATATAGCTATGATTATTTCTATAGTGCCAGAAAACACAACAGAACACCACATAGCCCTTAATGATAACATTTCATAAATGTAATTTTATAAACATTACAACTTAGATATTTCTACACCCCAAATCATAATGGGTTTATGTATTTTTCTTTCTATACATAAAAACCTAATATTGCAAATCAATCAAACATCTATTCTCACAGAATGATTAAGATTGAAAGAAACCTCTGGAAGCCATCTGGTCCAACATTCCTGGTCAAGCAGACCTGGTCAACCCAGAGCAGGCTGCTCAGGACCATGTCTAGGTGGCTTCTGAAGATCTCCAAGGAGGAGACTCCACAACCTGTCTGGGTAGTGTGTGCCAGTGCTCTGTCACTCACGCAATAAAGAAGTTATTCCTGATGCTTAGATGGAGCTTCTTGTGTTCCAGTTTGTGCACTTTGCCTCTGGTCATGGCACTGGGCACTGGGCACCACTGAAAAGAGTCTGGCTCTATCATCTTTGCACCTTCCCTACAGGTATTTACAGATATTGATAAGATCCTCCCTGGGCCTCCTCTTGTGCAGGATGAATAGTCTCAACTCCCTCAGCCTTTCCTCATAGGTGAGGTGCTCCAGTCCCTTGATCATCTTGGTGACCTTCTGTTGGGCTCTTTGCAGTATGTCCATGTCTCTCTTGTACTGGGGGGGTGGGGTGGGGCAGGACTGGACACAAAACTCCCAGTGCAGCCAAGAATACCATTTGCTTTTCTAGGAGCAAGGGCACATTGATGACTCATGTTCAAATTGGTGTCTACTAGGACTCCTAGGTCCTTTTCTGGAGAGCTGCTTTCCAGCTGGGTGGCCTCCAGCCTATACTGCTGTCTGGAGTTGTCCCTCTCCATGTGCAGCACTTTGCACTCCTCCTTGTTGATATTCATGAGATTTTTGTACCTCTCTAGCCTGTCAGGGTCCATCTGCATGGCTGCACAGCTCTCTGGTGAGTCAGCCACTCCGCCCAGTTTTGTGTCATCCACAAATTTGCTGAGGGTGCACTCTGCCGCACTGTCCAGATTATTAATGAAGATGTTAAAGAGAACTGGACCCAGTATTGACCACTGGGGTACTCCACCTCCAACTAGATTTTGCACCACTGACCGCTGCCCTCTGTATCCAGCTGTTCAGCTTGTTTTTGATACACCTCACTGGCTGCTCATCCAGCCCATACTTCATCAGCTTCTCTATGAGGATCTTATGGTGGACAGTGCCTTACTGAAGAAAGACAATACCTACTGCTCCCCCCTCATCCATCAGGTTGGTGATTTCATTATAGAAGTTTATCAGGTTGCTCAGGCATGACTTCCCCTTGGTGAATTGATGCTGACTAGTCCTGATGATTTTCTTCTCCTTCATGGAAATGTTCCATCACCTTCCCAGGGATCAAGCTCATGTTGACTGGCCTGTAGTTCCCTCAGTCCTCCTTCTTGTCCTTCTTGAAGGTAGGAGTAACGCTTGATTTCCTCCAGTCTTTGTGCACTTCTCCCAGTCACTGTGACTGAGCAAAGACTATTAAGAATGGCCTCACAATCACATCTGCAGCTCCCTCAGCACTTGTGGGTGCATCCCATCACGGCCCATGAACTCACAAAGGTCCAGTTTGATCAAGCATTCCCTGACCTGCTCCTCTTCCACAAAAGATACATCTTCCTTACTCCAACCAGTATTGTAGTGACTTTTTAGGTGTATCTCTATTGTCCAGTGGCTGCATTTCAGAGGTGCTTCTACCCCACCAAATGTCATGTCTTGAGATCTTGAGTAAATCGGGGATTTCACCATATAAAGTAGTGCAACTGATGGAAGATTCAGGTCAATATTTTCTCAAATTAAATACTATTTACACCCCTCTTCTCTGAAAATGACTCTTTGTTGATATATCTCAAGAATTTATCATGAACTCTCATAATAGTTAATATTTTTCTTCAAACTTCACCTCCCTGAAGTCATGTACTTAAAAAAGAATCTCAGCTCTTATTTCAAATTAAAAGTTGTTGTAGAAATGCTTGAATATGGGAAACCTGCATAACTCAAATGTAGGTGATCTAGATAAAGGGAATTTTCACCACCATTAAGGTATGTCACTTACTTTTTTAACAGCCTTTTGTAGTTCTCATAAAGAGAAAGAAAGTAAGAATTTATTGCACTGTAAGATTTTGACAATTTAATAACTTGGTGGAGGTATTTGCATTAAAAAGTTATTGAAATCTTAAATTCAGATAGAGAATTAGTAATAACTGAGATATACAATGACATATTGCTAGCAAAGGAAATAATTTATTAACAGAATTGATCACTGGCAGTAGCTGTGGGAAGTTATACATGAAATCCTGATTTAATTGCAAAAGGTACACATACTTCAGAGTTGGCATTTTACTTGCTAATCTAGAAGAAGAAAAAGGTACAAGAGACAGTCCTATTTGCATCCTCTTCACAATTATGTGGTTAATTGGCATGCTCATCACATTGGTATGCCAACAGTGGCTGCATAATGAGATACTCTGGCAAAAACATGCGTTTTATATAACTGCAAATGCATGAATCAATCTCTTAGTTGAAAGTGTTTTTAGCCATTATTTTCAAAAAGCAAACCCATGTAATTCTGCTTGAGGCAGGAGCTGTGTTGCTGCATACTGTTTTCATGTATAACTGACTTGTAAGCCAAGATACCAAAGGGCACATTTCTGAAGCCTCTGAGGGCTCCCAGTCATACTGGCAACAAACTGGCCCTTTTTGAAGGAGGTGTCTAGCCTATACAGCCTAACCAGTCTCACCTACTGTGTTTGTCTGCCTCTCACAGATTGCTTTGTGACTGGCATCCCTGCGCCCTGCATGGCCGTGCCAGAACAGTGGATAAACAATGGGATACCCTGGCACTGGGATGCATTTTCATAATGATGAAAAATGAAGATTTCACAGATGGTGTGACTCAACCTCCCACTTCAAAGGCGAACTAACTGCAGTCTCTGTTATGGCCAGACGATGCCCAGCCCTATGTGAGAGAAGTGGGGATTGAGGGCAAAAGCAGCTTACTCTCCTTGTGCCTCTCGGCACAGTCTGGGATGGAGGCATCTCACAGCCAGCAGAGCTATCCTGTCTGTGTACAGCTGACTAGGAACAGATAAACACAGTATTATGGATAAATGGAGCAAGCTGTGCTGCCTGGTCCCTGACAGAGCAAATCAGTCAACTTTTCTCTTGGAAAGCTGAGTCCCACCTGGCTCACCTGTGCCAATTCTTCCCCAAACGCTCCTCCAAAATGCTTGAAGGATACCATCTGTACATGAAATTGTGGCAAAGCTGTCGAAAAGTTCAGTTCCGTGAGTTGTATTACAGCTTGGTTCACAAGGGTTGGAATATCCAGGACTGGATATTAGGACTATAATGACAGAGAAAGAGGCACTTGCTAAAAGGAATTACATGGACTAATTGCCCTAAGGAAATTCCTCTTTCTGTCTCCTTCTGTGGGATTGTGGAGAAGAAAATACATTCCTATCTTGCATGCTTTATTACAAGGACTAAAATTAGGTGAGATCAAGGTAGGTAGTATAAGTTTCTGTTTACCAGTTAGGAAACAAAGTCCCATTGCACCTGCACTTACCTATCCTTGATGCTGGTGCATTACTACAAACACCTAGGAGTAGAAACAGAGTAAGATATCTGATGTGGTAACCTGCAAGTGTGGTGTCAGGTGCTTGACTTCTGAATATTTAGGAGCACCTTTTCACTCATAGTTTACATGGTCACTCTAATTTTTATTCCAGCCTTTTTATGACTGTTTAGTTTTGAGGGAAAGTGTAAACCTTCACAGATATTAAATAAACTCTGGCAAATAATAAGATAGCACATCTTAGAGAACATTTCAAGGCAGAAATGTGTGCTATAAAACAACAGGCATACATAATGATAATACAAAGAATTTCATTTTGTGTCTCTGGTGATTAATTATGTTAACTTCAGATGTTTATGGCATTCCTGAATCTCAGAGAGAGAATCACAGCCTTTTCTCACGCTCAGGTTTTTTTTACAGTTCTATAACTGAGAAGCATTTGTAGTTATATATTCCAAGTATCATTTCAGGAACTATAGCAATGAGCTTCAATCATTTCAGAGAAATTGGTGTGCACAATAGGAAATAATGAAGATGGATTCCTATGCAGTAGCAACATGATATGGAACATTCTAGGCTTCATATTAGTTGGGTCAAAATATTAATATTTCAGATCATTTTTGATACACCTTGTCTACATCTGTATTAGCTAGACTCTTTGAAGGCACAGGAAAATGTGCCATGTTCATGAAAATTATTCCTTATGCTTTTTCTTGGAGGATCTTAGGGGTCAGCATTAGAGCTGTTAAGTGTTATGAACAGCATGATAGGCCAAAACACACAGAAATACTACTACTTCTCTTTCTTCCTGCAGGTGTGGAGTAAGTGTGAAAGAAAAGGAGATAAGAGTCTCTAGCCAGGAAGCATACACTGCTTTGGGTACAGGGTCACCAAAGGTTAATCCTTCTCCTCATTGTCCAGGACAGGGCTACAGAAGAGCAAGTTTTGATCTTGTGGGTCATCCCATCACCAAATGACTCCGTGGTGTGTGCCTGAGGCTGCTCAGCTAAACTCTGCTCTGTGCATGAGCCTACGGCAAACCACAGCTTAGCCCTCAGAGCAGGTCTTTGTTATCACCTGGCAGCGTGACGTCCCACACATATCCTACTTTGCTGGAAGGGCAGAGTTAACATTTAGGTCATCTGAAGAGACACCAGCCACAGTCAAAACCTTGTGGCCATTACTTCCTCCATCACCCATGGCTGAAAAACCAGGCTGTGTCCAAACTGCAGGTGTGTAAAACAAACCCAATGTGCTAATGTCATTCAGTTTCAGGTACCCAGCTACCTTCCTCTGCTTCTCCATGTATACCTCCTAGGTGTAATTCAGCACTCCTGACTTTAAATGTCTAATATTTAATTGTCTAAATCTAATCTACTTATTTT
Source organism: Anser cygnoides (assembly GCF_040182565.1). Taxonomy (NCBI): domain Eukaryota; kingdom Metazoa; phylum Chordata; class Aves; order Anseriformes; family Anatidae; genus Anser; species Anser cygnoides. The sequence goes on along the minus strand of NC_089873.1, from coordinate 168,889,253 downwards.
GTCTTTTAGTGGAGAGAAATAGGCACGTTCAGCTGGTGATTCACCTACTTATCTGAGATACCTATCTTACAAAAGGATGATTTGCCTGTCTCCCGCCAGTCACTGAAGACAGAGACTGAACAACTAACTTGTGAACTTACAGAGGTTTTATGTTACATGCGATTAATCCATGCCTAGGTGCTTACTTGTGAACTATTTGGCTGTGGATCATAGATCTAACAAATATTATTACAAGAAATAAAATGTAGGTGAAAGCTTACTTTTACATTGAGTTTTGAAGTCTTAAGTGTGCAATGTATTCTGCTATCAAGAATGAAAAAAACCTTTTGTGTGTATGTGTTCATATGTTTGCATGCGTTCATGTTTGTATACACAAGAAAATTAAGGTGTGCTGGTGGAGGTAACTAGCTATTGTGGCTGTGACAGACTTTCAGGCACACAAAGCTTCTTTTAGTCTTTTATATATATATATATATGCATATAAAGGAGTCAAAATGGGAACTTGGAAACCTATTTGTCTTGCAGTGGGTGTACATCTAAAATCCAAGTACATGTTTGGTGTTCTTCGTAATGGATATACCATAATGTTATACACCCATAACTTTGAAATCACTCTTTTTTATATAATTACACACATGTACAGAACATATACTATAGTATATGTAATAGCAGTTCTGAATCAAGTTTAATTTGATGTATTACGTATATGGCATATTAAAGATGGATAAGTAGATGTACACTTACATATATCTATGCTTGATTATTCTATGTATCTGTATAAAATATAATTGACAATATGTCAAACCTGCATGATGTTCCCCATCCTTCATTGCTTGCTCATGTTCCTTTGCAACTAGAAAACAGCCTTGAAGATTTCACTGCGGGTATCTTGACCCAAGATGGTGAAAGACATTGTAATGAGCTCTAAACTCCTTCCTATTCACATTGCCAATGGTGTTTACAAAAAGACAGGAGAGATTGCACACTGCTCCTTTACATTGCCGATAATACACTGCCAAGCCCCAGGTGGGCGTTAGCTTAAAAACAGCCCAGTTGCTCTCACTGGAATCAATTGCTTTCATGGCTGCCACATTCTGGGACCAGGACAGTGACAAAGTCACTTTGAAAAAACTAAGGAGCTCAGGATTGAGCCTTGTCAATGTACGAAAAACACAAGTAAGATAAGAGTGTTCTAGTCATCAAATAATTTATTTGGAATGTGTGTCCAAATCTTGTGGATTTAAAGCATTCCTTTCTATTATGTTTATTTTTTGGAGAAATGGATTGTGTTGTGACTAATTAGCTGCTGTCAGGAACATGAAATTAATTAATTGCTTGGACTTAAAGCTGCATTTCATAAAAAAAAGATTATCTGCACTGTAGACTGCTAACTTCTTTTCTTGTAATAATATAGGCAATAATTACCGTATATGTCAAATAATAATAACAACAAGAAGCAAATCAGCTGTTTTTTCAGCTGTAATTCTCAGGTTCTATTTCATTTGCTTTTGAAAATATTCTCGGGGCCAAATATTGCCCTTACATGTATTTGTCTCCAAAGTTAAGAGAAATTATACGTGTAGATCTGAGCTTAAAATCTGGACCACTGGAATGGCTGTGCTTTTTCTGTTCCCCTGCTTGCATAAATCCCATCTGTGGACCCGATCCAAAAACTTCTGAAATCAAAAGAAAGCTTGTAATGACTTCAATGGATTTTGGACTAGAGCTAAATTATCATGAAATGTTTTTAATTGAAAAAAAAAAAAATGGCAGTTCATCAAAGCCAAAGCTCTTCTTAAGAAATAGCTGTTTTTGATATATTCATAGTCTTGAAAATCATTTGGAAGGAAAAGTTTGGAATTGTTGAAATGTACAATAAAGCTCTGTTTTTCTACTTCTATTCATTATTTATTTAGAAATAATGACTACAATAACATAGGATTTTAAAGCAATTGTTTCCCTATTATCAAAATAAAAATGTCAAAGTGTCTGAAGTAATTTTTCTTTTGTTTTCTTGTTAAAATTTTATGAAATCTGAAGCTTTCACCTTATCCCATAATGGGAATTTTTAAAGGAAAAAATTCCAATGGATGAAGAAACTAGTTTGTGAAGAACTCTTAGGCCATTAGTAGAACGACAGTGTGCCTATGGAAAAACTTCATATCTCCTGGTAATGCCAGATATAACTTTCCATCTACTGCATTCAGTACATTGAAATGAGGCAGAGCTAGTATCTATTGCTGGTTGTGCTTAAAAAGAGAAATAAAGAAAAAATAAAAATTCACTATTTGTCTCTCCCAACCTCTGCAAAGCCCCCCAGCTCACATAGTTGCTGTCACCAGAGGAGAGAAACGTTGATAAATTAAACCGGTCAGCTCTCTCTGCCAGGTTGCTAATGGGTCTCTACATTCCGCTATTAAGTGTAATTCTGATGGGCAAACCTTGCAGTCTTCTCACAGCATTATGGAATAACGTGTCTTCTTCTTATTGTGAATAAATGATGTCTGAAATACCTCAACAGAAACAGTGATAAAGTTGTTACTGAGGAATGCTAAGTTGTTGTAGGAGAAAAAATTACTGAAGAATGTTGCTGTAGAAGAATTCATATTCTTCATCAAAATGCAGATTAAAATGCATTAATAAACAGTTTTAGGGCGTTTCATTAAACCAAAATTAGATAGTCTTGAGTGGCAGAAATTCAGTCAAAAACAACTAGAGGAATGACAACTACTACAAACTACAGTTATTTTGTCAACAAGCCTTAATTTGCATGAATGCCATGGTCATGAGTGAAATTCAGGAAAGGAAAGGGAAAGGAGAGGGAGAGGAGAGGAAAGGGAAAGGAGAGGGAGAGGGAGAGGGAGAGAGAGGAGAGGAGAGGAGAGGAGAGGAGAGGAGAGGAGAGGAGAGGAGAGGAGAGGAGAGGAGAGGAGAGGAGAGGAGAGGAGAGGAGAGGAGAGGAGAGGAGAGGAGAGGAGAGGAGAGGAGAGGAGAGGAGAGGAGAGGAGAGGAGAGGAGAGGAGAGGAGAGGAGAGGAGAGGAGAGGAGAGGAGAGGAGAGGAGAGGAGAGGAGAGGAGAGGAGAGGAGAGGAGAGGAAAAAGTCCAGTAGAACTGAGAAGGGATTACAGTAATCAAAAATAATTTCCATGGTATTTTTACTGCTAGAGCTAACACACTGAATATGAAGTATACATATTCATTAAAATGCGCTGCTTGTATTGTGGATGGGCCTAATGATACACATTTTTGTTCTGAACTGAATTTAAAATTATTTCAAACTTTGGAAAATATGAAATGTTCAGACACGTGGTCAAATTATTTTTCATTGGATTTACCTCAGTGACTCCGTCTACACATATATTCTTGGCCCATGACATATTAGAAATAAAATTATTTAATCCAGTCTGCAAAAAGAGAAGTTGAAGTTTAGTCACATTATTTGGCAATTCTTTTACTTATTCCAGTATGCAATTACTTACTGCACAATACGTTCATGCAAATGAGTATGAAGGTTTGGATTTGGTACACTATTCAATTTGTATCTCCATTGAAAATCTATTCAAGAGGTATGAAGACAGAACAATTATCTGTAGGACATGAAATCAGCCAACCAGTTCTTTGTTTGTTATAACAACATGGGGGAGTTGTTTTGACAACATTTTCGTAATGTGGGTTAATGTGATGCAACTGCACTTCATATTGTGTCTAGGAATGGGCATTTGCCATTTTCCAGGGCATTTTTAAAATCTACTACTTAACAGATATCTACACGATCAGTGCTGGGAAAGATATAAAGAAAAGAAAGGAAGTATTCATGTTTATTGTAGCAGTCAGCTTACAGTCTTTTAAGTCAGGCTTATAAATTTTGTATATAGGATATAAAACCTGAGAAATCCAGGGGAATTAAGGAACTGCTACTGCACCTGGTCTTTTTAAAAGTCCCCTATTTTAGAATGTAAAAACAAAAAAATGAGAGCTGCTTTAACCTCCTAACTAGATGTAATGTTAAAAGTGTAAAAATCTAGTAGGAATGGGGAAAAAGAGTGCTATGTCTAAGGCCTTGAAAAGCAGATTCAGTATTTAAGAGAATGCTGAGAGTGTTTAGGAAGATGTGTACAGGAATAACCAAGTAGCTAACCATGAAGTAACCATGAAAAATAAGACAGATTATTCATCTGGCTGTGGCCAAGAAATTTTGAAGTGGGGAAAAATGATCCTTGAAAATTTCTAGAAATAAAATTTATCACAAAGTAACTTACTGAAGCATCTCATCTGGGACAAGACTCCAAAGTTACATAAATGCCTACTTCAACCTTTGCTTTAGCTGAACACTAGAGCTGGTATAATAATCAAGACTCACAACATTTGAAAGAGTACTCTCTGGACTTCTAGCATAATTTACATTTGGAAAAAAAAAATGCTTTTCACAGTCACATACAAATCCACTTCTCCATAATGTAAAAAGGCTAGAACAAATAGCATTATCAGTTGATTACTTTTGCTTAGATGAAGACCAAGACTGAAGCAATATTTGAAATCTAGATCTAGATATAATGACCATCACTGTGCTTTTTACATGCTTTATATTCAAGATTAGGACAGGCAGGAGAAGTAAAAAAAAAAAAACAATATCCCAATATTCTCCAACAATATCCCTGCAGGATTTACAGCCTCAAACTCCTCCCAGTGCCCTCAAACCACACCTCAGGGCATACAACACCTATGTTCAATCCCATGCTAAAAGAACAAAACTCTGGATTACCAAGCAGATCTCATGTTATATTGGCTACTCAGACTGAAAATATGTATGCACAAAATGACAACTGTGTTTTAAGGGCTGTGGGAATACCCCATGAGAGAGCTGTAGGCTACATCTGAGCATAAGTGACAAGGTTTCTCTGAAAGAGGCTACTCTTGAGCAGTGCAGATGCAACCATTCTGTGTCACTTGGCCAAGGAGCCTGGTGTCAGCCTCTGGAGCGAATATCTGTATCATACTATGCAATGCTTTGAGAAATACCTCAGCTGGATCTTAATAAGCCTTGTTTTGACAGAACAGCGAGGTGATACCACAGGGATTAATGGTTTCTTCACTTAGCTCTTTAGTAAAAGTTGTCCTATCTTTTCTTTCTGAGAAGTATGAAAAATGAGAGAGGGAAGACCATGTTTTCTTACTTCTCTCTGTTTTTTTCCCATCAGATATCCCAACTATCATCTCCCCCCACGAGATTTTCCTTCACATGGCTAACGAATCACAGTGAGAGATACAGGTTGAGAATATACAGCTTGCAATATGAAGCCCACTAATTAATCAGGACTGTGGCGATGACTAAACAGTGTTGCAAGTTTCAAATTTCCCAGATTTCCCAGAGCAAAGCTATTTCACTAGTATGCCCATAATCCTAGACAAAGCAGAAGGCTTGATATTTGAAAAAGGAAAAGAAAAAAAGTTAATGAATGCCAGGTTCAAATTAAGGAAGATACAAATTTGAAAACATAATGTACTAAGGGCAAAAAATATAGAGGAAAGTTGTGTCCATAGATATTATATCTACTGATTTAGGAATAATTACTTACACGTGGGAAGAGTTACATTTTGATAGCTGGCCCAGAGTACACATTGGGTGCTGCTGTGTTTCTCTGGAATGAATAATTTGTCTTTGAAGAGAACACTTTCAGAAGCAATGAAACAATCTGACTTCCCAGTACTGTTCTCATTTTCTTTATTCCTTTTTTTTTTCTTTTTGTTTTTCATTTGGATAATGCTTCTCTACCTATAAAGTGTTTATGTTAGGACTGAATATCTAACTTTTATGGGAGTGAGATATTTATTAGGTAGTTAAACTAGGTGAGCAAGGTACAGGACTGTAAGTGAAGTGTAAACAAGAACTTTGAGAATGAGTCCTCCCAGTGGGCTGTATTTAATTTAGAGATCTAATTTGCAATTCAAATATTAATTATAGCTCATCTGGGTACTGAAAACAGGTACAAAGGCATTACTGAGTGTCAAGGTGGATTTATTTGACCAAATGGAGTTGTTTCTGATTTATATGTTTCCATCTGAGCTAAGTTCAGAGTTACAGGTAGAGGCTGAAACTTTACTAGCTCAACTGTTCCAACTGGGACAAGGCAAGACTTCAGGCACACAAGTCCCATTTCAAATCAGAAAGACTGAAATGCCCAAAAGTTTTGCTAATTTTCCCAACACTGGTAATTGTTTAGGTAGAAGGCAATACCTCTATCTACAAACTTTGCTTCACCTTTGTCCTTAGACAATGAAGGTTACAACCATACCTGAGCTAGTCACCACTTTGTAGTCAGTGGAGACATACGTCTAAAGAGCATGATTCTTTTGACTCATTTCTATAAAAGGATGAGATTTTTTTTTTGTACAGTGACTTTTACAGTGTCTTATTTTTACATCTTTTCTAGTGCCTTACTTTTCTTAAATTGTAATAAGAGAAGACAAGGATGACCAACTCAGATATATATGTCTCAAGTTAATTGAGATTAATTCTGTCTGATCCATCTATGTTGCAGTGTAAACCTAAGCTATCTCAGCTACCAGAAGAAGATCTGATCTGGTTATGGTAGAATGGAATTCAGTGTAAGTTAATTTATTCTATGAAATTTAATTTTTGAGAGCTAGTATTAAAAATGCGAGCTAGCTAATCAGCATGGCCTGTTGGAAATATTAGTTTATTGTGGAGAAGGACACTGTGGAAATAAATGGCTAATGTTATGACCTGTGATTATTGTAATAAGAAAGGTCTAAAAAATTATAAAAATGACTTTTTCACTGCCAGCTCTATTGAATGTTGTGTGTTTATAAGCACCCTTTCTTTGAGTCATCATTTCTTGGAAAAGACTTACTTTTCTCCATCAGTTATCACAAGATAGCAGAAAGAGAAAAATCATATGTTCAAAGGGTTTCCAGATTGCTAAGTGTGGATAAGCAGCAGTTTTAGTTCTTGTTTGTACATACAACAAAAAACTGTTGTTTTGTTTTGTTTTGTTTTCATTATTCTATGTTATTTTGAATACTATATATTTATTTGTACGTAGTAAAATTAGGCAGGTGAGTGTTTTGCATTCACAGGGCTGGTAGAAAAAATGGGCAAATTATTTTAGTGCCAGTCCAGGGAAGTCCTTTTCAGACAGGCTTCCTTGGACGCAAAGCTTAAGCCTGTTTTTCAAAGGTATTTAGGCATTGCTCCAGTCAGTGTTGCAATGATTTTGTAATCTATCAAAGCTGTTACATGATCTAATAGCTGTAAGTTAAGTCAACATGGTTTAAGCAGAAAATAAGATGAGATTTTTCACAAGGTTAATTAACCCTTGTTAGTAGCAGACTATACATACATAGGACAAATTCACGAGATCCTGAATTCAAAAGCAAGGTTGGATGTCTTTTGAAAGGATGTATCTATTTTAGTAGTATGTTCAAAAGTTTTCAGTGCACTTTTGGATCTGTGTTATGAAAAGGGTCACACTTACTGTTGTAGTCTCTTCGAGCTTCCATATCTTCTTGTCTGAATGTCTTGATCACATCACTTCTATTACATATATGGTCTTGTCTTTATGGCTGACAACTTTTGAGGTGTTTATTCTCTTTAATAACCTCATGAGACAGAGAGCTATTACACCCATTTCACAGATGAGGCAACAAACAGCTGGTGTTTGAGGTATATTTAGGATTTGCTCAGATTCAGCATCACTATGTTTACCTGACCAGATGGTCAAATATAGACACTGACATGTCTATACTCCACGGAGACACAGGAGCAGGGATTCTGGGCCGAAATAACAGGCATGGTGAGATATAGAACTTTCTCACAAACTATGTCCAAAATATGGCATGTACTCAGGTTATGGGGAAGTGAAGTTCACGTCTCTTCTCCACCTGAAGAGAACTGAACCTACAGTCATTTCTGAGCTGGGAACTTGGAGTGTGGGAGAGGAGCTGGGTGCTGCATACCATGAGGCCCAACCAACTCTACAGAGGGACACAAATTTCTAAGTCAGCTGCTTCTACAGTAGCTCATCATGACCTCCAGTTTTCTAATTAGAGACCTAATGGGAACCCATGCCAGGTGTTTGAGTATCTCTGTGCTGTTCAGCAGCCTGGATGGCTGTGCAGCAAAGACAGAACAGTGCTATGAGACTGTAGACATGGCCTATAGCCTGCTTTTATATGGCAAGCCTTCTAAACCACAGCTAACTGTTAGACAAATCCTCACCAGGTTTCATGCATCCATTTAAATGAGGGCAGCAAAACTAGATATGGGAAACATGATTTTTCAACGTTGTAAACATTGTTAATAATACCAGCCAACTCTAGTTTACAAAATTTTACCTGTGCATCTAAGTAATGTCTTAATTTGCTTTTGCTACAACATGCATTGAGACTCATGTTCAGGTCGTTCTGGACATGGACCTTTGTGTTCTTTTTAGTGTCAATGCTTTCTGGGTTGCAGTCTTTCATCTGGTAAATGTGACTAATCGTTTTTTTATCCTTGTATTCCCTATGGCTGTATGAAAATTAATGTTGTTAGATCATATCTATCACTCTGTTGTGCTTGATTTTGAGTTCAAAGATTTTGAAACTAAGGCAAGGGGTGTATTTTAACTTAGACATGTCCCCTAATTGCCCATGGATATGGTTGCTTTGTGACTATAAATCTAGTAACAATCCAGAGCACAGCTTTGTTCCTAATTGCCTAAAATCTGCACACCTTCTCTTTCTCTACCACGTTATCAGCATCCAAGGAGACACATGGGTGTTGATGTAAGGCTATCTCTTGTAAGTCACATTCCTATGGCAAGGTAATAAACTTGTGTATGTATAAATATTAGTACACCCTTCACATAGTTTATCTGACCCACTTGGGATTTCATCAGCAATAAACTTGGAAGGGCAAAGCACTATTACTGAAGCTGCAGTTCAGGATACAGCAGCTATGGGGCAATACCACCTTTAAAAGTTCGGCTCTTCTGCTCCCTGACTTCCTGCCCCCCTTTCATCCAGAGAAGAGGCCCCCTGACTTGTGCTGACACAACTGCTCATAGAGCTGCTCTCTGAACTGGACTGCTGAAGTGGTCTGCATTAAGGAAAAACTCTGTTAAAAAGGGCTTCAGAGTCCAGCCTTTCAAACAATTGTGCTGGCAAAGAGGAGTGGACATGGAGCACAAGAGGGAGGAGGAGGACGAAGAGGAAGAGGACAAGGAAGAGTGAATAACTGGAGCTGGGTGGGGTGGGAATCCCTGAAACTGGCACTGCCACTGAATCCTTCTGTTTGTGGACTACAGCCAGAGCCTGAAGGGTGAAATCACCTTGGAAAACAGTAATAAAACCAGTTTGTGACTTTTTTTTTTTTTTTTCCCCTGCAGCATAATTCTCCCAAACTCATTTTTAGGAAAAGAGATGAGCTCTGTAACACTTTTCAGGGGTTTTGCATGTGAAGTGTTTTCCCCAGTTCAGTTTGTGGCAATGACTCACACTCCTCAGCTCTTTCTCACTCCTGTTTGTCCTTTTCACGTGCAGAAATAACTGCTCTAGTAAAGGTTTGATGCAAAGTGCATGCTGGGGACCCAGAAAACGAAGTTGATGACTTTTTTCTCCCAGTTTCCTGATTCATTTTGTAAGGTGTTCAGATCCAGTTAGTCTCCAAAGGCATAATAAAAACTTTGTACAAAGACTCTACTGTCTGACATTAACACTGTATTTTCGATGTAGTGAAAACACTTGTCTTAATCTGGAGTGCAAAATCGCTCAAAAATATCTTAACTACTTTTGGTAAGAAAAATGTGACTTCTCCCATTTTAAAAAGTTTTTTTTTTTTTCTCTTTTTTTTCTTTTTCTTTCATTAATTGGTGCTGAACATAATCTAAGTAAATAGTACATGGATACTTAGCACACAAAATACTTATTTTTAGTTTTGAATATGGTATTCCGTTTTAAAGTAGCTTTGTAGCTTTTCACATAACTGAGCTGTCATCACTTTTAAGCAAGAAGTGAAGTTACAGATCAAGTTTGGACATGTGGCTTTATATAAGGTCTCACAAAAATCCTGGAAGCATGAAATATTCTTGAAAGATTGTTTTGACTTTCACCCGATGCTTAAGTCTATTTAGTCACGTCAGGGATATTGCCAGTGGTCTGAACTTTATTATCAACTCCATAGACTGTCTACTTTCATGAAGAAACTATGCAGGTACTGGAGACTACCTAGACTTGGCCTTCACATCTGCCTTCAACAGTTTGCATCTTATCTCAGTGATAAGGAATTTTCCTGATAAAATGATCAGGTAGAAACAATTTGATGATATATTAAGCAATTGCTGTAGATATGCTAATCTTTATTAGTTCATTGTGGAGTGACTAAGATTTTGAAAGAGATCCTGGTGACATAAAAATGAAGCGGCAAATAAATTCAATTAAAAAAATATGGAAGACATAAATTCTTGTGTGTGTGAAAGCATGAGAGAGCTAAGGAAGTATTTTCATTACATTTATTATTCAACAAGGACCTACATCTGTTTCCAGTTTGCACTGATTATTGACACATCTGGCTATTTGGCCTTAGGAACTACAAGTTGCTGTTGTGGCATTATTCTCTGAATCAACTTTTTAGACCACCCGGAAAATAATACAGCAAGTGCTGTGAGAAGATTGTGTTATTTGTAATAAGATTACCTTTTGGCATCTAGATGTATTGTATAAATGGGATTCTGTCATCTTCTGTTTTATAAATTACAATTTTTCATTTTTTACACCTGTGGGGAAAATAAGGCTGTAGCCAAAGGGCTTACTATTTGACAAAGATAAATCAGAATGGCCTGATAAAGTTTCAAGTAGATGCTAGATACAGTAGTAACTACTTGCCTTACATGCAAAAATACCTTCGTTTCAGTAGAAAAAAAATACAGCGAAAGTCACAGAACTGAGAAAGATGTTTCTTTAACCTACGGTGAGATGTATTTTTTCTGGTTAATATCCCACTGTTGGAAGTGAATACTGTCCAAGTCCTTGACCCTTCGAATACTTTTTATATAATAATTAAATTTTCTCCATCAGTGGTTTGAGAGTAGTAATTCAGTCCAAGAGTCTAAAAGAGAGATATTATGAAGAATATGGATTATACTTTGAAAAATGAATGGATAAGTTCACAGGACAGAAGGGACCACCTAGATCACCAAGTCCAGTCCTTTCCAATTGCATGCAAAAGATAGGATAGTCCTGCAGGATTCATGGAACATCTACTACAAACACCCCCTCAAACCACAGGCCACAAGACACATCCAATACCCTGTCACAGATTTAAGACATACTAGTAAAAGACAACAGCCACAGCTTTAATGTGCCACAGGAAGGAACATGATGAAACGCTTATTTGTTTTATTACAAATACTTTTAAAGTAGGGTAATTTGTTGTCTTTAAAGAATAGTCTAGATAATCTATATGGCCACATGAAGCCACAATGCAGCTTCACTTGCTATGTTGAATTACATGTGGAATTAATTTGACCTTCTGCATAAAACTAACACAGGCCTTAAGATGAACAGAATAAAGATATATATGAAAAAATGCTGGGTTTTGATGAATTGCAGGATTGTAAATATTTTTGTGTGCTTTTTTTTCTCAGAAAGTTTAGAGAGCCTCAACAGCTATTTCCATTCCTTCGGGTCAAGGATACAGTTTTTAATGTGCATTATTGAATTTTTAATTTCTTTAATAGCTGCAGAATATAAAGTACAGAGGGCAGGGCAGCAAAATCACTGGGAGGCAAGAGCAGAGGATGAATACTGTATTCTTTGCAATGCTATACTATGCTCTGTTATTCTCTTTAGGCTTGCTCTTTGTCCTCAACATTGTATTCCCATGTGTGGTTTGATTTCTCTTGTTCTCTCCTTAGGAGAAGAATCTTAGGGCAATCTTTGTGGTTAGGCATTCGTACTTCCTGCCACACACGCAACCATACAGACCATAAACCTGGTCTTCAGCCTTGCCACATATCCCGTGCACCTTCATGGCAAGGATGATGATGTCTTCTTCTAGCTTCCTGGCCAACATAAATGTTTGCAATTAGAAACTTAGGTAATGACTGCACTAGTGCACAGTTTACCAGCCATTAAACATATACCAGAATGTCTGAAGCAAAACAAATATGTAGAAATGCACCAGGGGAGGTTTAGGTTGGAAATGAGGAGACATTTCTTCTCAGAAAGAGTAGTCAGGCATTGGAACGGGTTGCCCTGGGAAGTGGTGGAGTCACTGTCCTGGGGATGTTAAGGGAAAGGTTGGACCTGATGTTTAGGGACATGGTTTAGTGGGTGACATTGTTTGTAGGGTTATGATTGGACCAGATGGTCTTGGAGGTCTTTTCCAACTTCAATGATTCTATGATTCTAAATATAAACTACTCAGGATGATTTTTTTCATGTGCATTTGATGGACTTAGGACTTATGCAAATCAGCCTTGAAAAGTGATTTAGAGTTAGTTTCATAATGCCTGTTTTGAATGTTAGCCTTGCAGTGCCTACAGAGTTGTTGCCCAGTGCTCAAAGGGTAAGATAGAGTACCTAAATCAGGTGTTTGAATAGTCTAATCAGACAAATAAGAAAATAAGACGTCCTGAGAGAATGGTTCAGTGTCCCCCACACTGAGCAATAGTTACCTGTGTGGAGCTCTGAAGCCTCACTGTTAGGTGCTCTGCTGGGAGCAGAGAAATGCCTGATTCCCCTTCCAGAGCTGTTTATGCACTTTAAATGAGATAGACGTGTTATTTAGAAAAATAAAGAGGCTCTAGGATCATGACCTGAACCAGGTCACCCCCTCCCAGCTGAATGACCTAACCACTAGGTTACTGAGTTGTTTGTGGTTCTCCTTCTAGCAGTAAGGGAATGATCTGTCTTAAATCTTGTCTTGCTTAAAAAAAACAAGGAGGAAAGTAGAGTGCCTAGAGGAACCGGGTCAAAAGATTGAAGTTTAGGGCAGAGCTTTAGAAAGAAGCAGCAAGGTTTGACTCCCCCCAAACTAAAAAGGATCAAGCATCCAAATTCTCTGCAACCTCTGTAAGTGTTTAAGGCAGTAAACTGTTATGCAAAGGGCAGGCTGTATCTAGAAAGGCAAGCTTTGCCCTTGTGTATGCCTAATCTCAGTTTGGGTTCAGCAGCCTGAAAGCCATGTAATTGGGAGTGCCTCTCCCTAAATCCTAGGTTAGCTGTCTAAGCTCTCAAGAAGGGACAGGTCAGTGCTGGCTTCTGTTGGCTGGATCCCAACAATTTTCTTGTCAGGAGGGGGGCTGATTCATAAAGTACAAGCATCTTGTTTTATCCAGTGGTTGTGTTAATCAACTCAGAAGTCAAGCAGGCTTCTCTAAATCACTGTGAAAGGTTGTTTTCTTGCTCTGAGTGTGTCCAAACACTCATAAGGCTCAGAGTCAGTACTCTCATTAGGACTCGAGTTGTTGAGATACTAAGATGTTTGAAGTTGTAAATTTCTTCAGGAAATATGAAAATATATCCATGAAACTTGGACCTGGACTGTCAAGTTACTCAGGTGCCTTAGGAAACGTTTCGTTTAGGTACACTCTCTTAAAGATTTGCCTTCCTGTACAAAGGAGACAGGTGTTCTTTGGGGGGCTATTTTGACAGCAGTCTTCTTGGTGTTGCCAAATATGTTTTCTTTTCTTATGCCTTTTGGCTAATAAACCTGAGAAGTTAACATCTTCAGTCAGATGGTAAAGGTGTTAAAGTTGTTTTAACACATTTTAAGACACAGCTATCTAATGGGACTGTATCCAAACAAGTTCTAGTCAGGATACAATAAACTGTTAGGAACAAGAGTACTGTAAAAACCTTCAAACGGAAATTCAGAACCTTACATGGCCCTTGGAAATAGGATCCATCTCTTTTTCTCTGATTTCAGCTCATGCAGCATGCTGTTAACCATCTGGTGCCTCCAGAAAAGGAAAAATGTAAATGACATCTGTCCTTGGCATGGTAATGGAAAAAAGGAAAAAAGCTATATTCATTTCGGAAAAAGAACAGACTCATTTCAACTTTGGTGAAAGCTCTGTGTTTTTTAACTGGCAATAGTATACACAGTGAAAATTCTCTTTGAGTTATTCTTATATGCAAATTATTTCTGTGTATTCTACTGATTTATATGCACAAAAACATATTGGCAGTATCTCCTACATAAATAGAACACCCTGTATTGAACTATTAGAAAGGTGAGGTTATTCACT